>NC_137946.1:5650000-5862500 GCF_963969265.1 Rhamphochromis sp. 'chilingali' | reverse complement strand
CGTGACGAACTCTGTATTCTTCGTCCACACGTAAACGCAAAAGAAGGAGTTTTACAAAATCTCTGTTTCGAAACGCCGTTTTATGTGTGGACGAAACAGCTGCGTTTTCAAAAATACCCGTGTAGGTGCGGACGTAGCGTAAAAGAGTTAGTAGTTTATTTTCTTACTACCTGTAATTTATTGCAGATTACTTGTATTTGCTTGATTGTTTACTAAATGTTTGAGGTGTGAAATAAACCGCAATGGAGTTGTGTGTGGTTGGAGGATGTGTTTGTGCATGCGCATGCGGGGGGGGGGGGGGGGGCATTATTCTTGTAAAACAAAGGGGGGCCTAGCAAAAACAGTTTGGGAACCACTGATCTAAAGTATGATCAAAGTTCAGCATGAATTCTATAAATAACACTGAAGATTGTTAATACAGTTGAAAACCAAAAAATTACCACTCATTTGATGCCAACAGGTCTTTTTCTAGACTTCCAAGGGTTTGATGTAATGTGTGGACTGCTGATCCAGAGCCTCAAAGAAATCTATTTCAACTATCTTAATAATAATTCTATAAACCCAGAAAAGTAAAAACCAAGGAGGGGAAGAAAAACCAGCAAAATATTTAGATAGTTATTTGGTTTTTATTGGCTGTACAACCAGATCATGTAGCTCTCATTCAGCCAAAATATACTAGCATATAGTACTTATTAACAAAAAATATTTAAAAACACCATTTACTACAATGTCAGAAAGTTTGGTTTCACCACCTTCAGTTTAGAAAAGAGACAACAATTTAAGATCTCAGTTTTTTTTTAAAAAAGGCCAAAATTAAATGAAGTTACTACATGCTTGTCAAAAGCTAGCTTCCAATACATACAGTTTCTAATGTGTTTTGACCCAATAAAACACGTGATAGTTTTTATATTTAACATAAGCTACCCCAAAATGTTTCTGATGATTCAGTTGCGGGTATGGAATTCATAGAATGTATTTTTTAGAAGGACAAGCTAAATTACTTTATTCTCAACTATACAGCCTGGATTATGCATGTCTTAAATTTGGCTTTGACTTTCACAACAAAATTTGTATCTGAACACAATTTTTAAAAGAACAAATACTATTCCGACTACTAGTAATTAAATGTAAAAACAGCTTTCTTATGTTGCTAAAGAATCGATAGAATAGACAAATCTGGCACAGATGTTCAAAAGCTGCCACAAAGCATTAGAATAAATGTAGGGGTTATGAATATATCTAAGAGTCAAATGCTAGTAAGCAGTAGTTTGTGTTAAAAGAAAGGAGTGACATGGCATTACTCACCCAAGTAGTCCTCACTCCTTTATTGCCGTTTGCAGTTCAACAAACCACGCTGTTGCGGTGTTGTGGGGCTGAAGGGGGAAACTGCTGCGAAATGTGGTAGTCCCACACACACAGCAACTCAGTGTCGGGAAAACACAGTTCACAACTGACTTTTACTGTTAACTAATCTCAGATAAATATACAAACTAGTGCTGTCAATAGATTAAAAAAACAACAACTAATTAATCGCACAATTTCCTTTAATTAATCGCAATTAATCGCAATTACTTGATCAATAGCGTGGTTGCAATTACATTTTCAACTTTATATTTAAGCTTGTAACCGACATTTATGCAATATAATGAAGTAAATGCAGAATAAACACAAAGAATATATGCTTAAATTCAAAGAGAATTTGAATAGTTTTCTTCAGTCTTTTAGCACAGGTTCTCTCCTGTGAAATACAACTTTTTAAAAAACCTATATACTAACAGATCAACTGCCTATTTGCACATATGCGAAGGTAACTCTACTTGGACAAACTGCCTGAAATGCGTTGACAGAAACATTTCAGGGATTTTGAGTCATTCTGCATTCTGGATGTGTTAATTGCGTTAAAAAATTTAATTGCGTTGACCGTGATGGCGGATTATTTTGCGTTAACGCGTTAATTTTGACAGCACTAATTGAGTCACTTGTTATTAATTAACAATTTTACTGCTATTTATATACACAGCTGGGTGCTTGTTTGGCTGTTCTATATACAAAACAACATAATATAAACTGTCAGATAAAGTAAAAGTAAAAGTAAAATATAAAATAATGTGAAGCTGCAATAGAGAGATGCATAAAAGAATAGAATAAACCTTTATTATCCCGCGAATGAGAAATTTGGGTGTTACACAGCTCTTAGAGGAATATAGACATAAAGTAGTCCTATATATGTGTAAGCAACCAAAATTTGTATGTGTAAATAAAAATGTACAGTGATATATATAAAAGTGAACCTCAGCAGGTGTGCCCTTCACTTAGTTTTGTGTTGACATTGCTGTTTTATTGCATTGATTTCAGGCTGCTGTTTTATGATATTGGTCCTGGAAACATAATTTTCATCTTGCGTGGTTTGAGACCAAAGCCTTTAGCACAGTGTGGACATGTGAAATGTTTCTAAACACATACTGATTATTAGAAAAGGCATTATAAAAATAAACCTTATTTTTTTGATGAGACCACCACAGCTGTCACAGTTTTCTGTTACTAAACTTCACTTACATTGACTGTTAATTGATCTATTGTATAATACTCATATAATCTTCCAGACAAATTTAATAGTTGTAACATCAGCTAAGAAGCTTGTGATGTAATTAAGGGTCACCATCCACATCAACTAGGTCTAATGCATCTTCTGTTATTAACTTTTTTTTGCTTTCATGTACACTTTTGTATGCATTTTGTTACTGAAATTCTAGCAAAGGTGTGCACCGATAGCTTAATTAAAGTTGTTGAAATTTGGTTAAGCACCTTTAATTGATATGTGCATATTATAATTTAGTTCAGCAAGTTTTTCTTTCAGATGTGAAAACAATCTTACTCTGCAGCTGATTAAACATCAACATCCCACATAGCAAGCAGGTCTGGCCCGGATCTGGTATCAAGCCGGCACTGCTGGTTGACTTCTGGCATGATAAGACATATGTCATCCAGATATGGGGCAGGCCTGGCATAGATGGCACTGTCTATGTGATGGCATGCCACACCTGGCCCGATTGTAGTTTGGTTTATGTGGCGCAGGCCCATAGAAAGCAGGTCTGGCCCGGATCTGGCATCAAGCTGGCTCTTCTGACTGACCAATGTCAGGGCAGGGTGTATGTCAACGAGATGTGGGCCATGCATGAAGTTTTTTTTTTTTTTTAATGTATTTCATTTAATGTTTAACGTTTTAATGTTTTCACTGTTATATTGTTTTCTTATTTATGGATATATTTGTGCTGTGATTGGGGGTCTGCCAATGACGGCGCTATTTATGTTCCTATTTTAGTTAGAAGACCCAAATGCCATGGTGCAACACTATACTGCTATGGTAGCCAACGTTTCAAATGCAGGTTTGACAGGTTTGTGAGTGTACATTTTATCTAAAACCTAGCAACGGTTTACTCATTTTTGTCAGCCGGTGGCTGTAGCTCTGGAGGTAGAGCGGCTTCTTGACAGGTTGGAAGGTTAGTGGTTCGATTCCTGGCTCGTCCAGTCTGCGTGTCGTGAATGTGTATGAATGTAGTTAGGAAGCACTCAGGTTAGAGAAAGTGTGTGATTGGGACAATGTGGCATGTTGTATAGAGCACTTTAATTAATCTGGGGCAGTAGAAAAGTGCTATATGAGAATCAGTCCATTCACTGTCTGAACAGTTACTTTGCACTATTATGTTCTGGCACATGTTGTTATTACTTGATTAAGGTACACATTAGGTTGACATCTGGGGCCAGAGCTGAAACTGTTCTGGGCCAGCACAGGACCACCTGTGTGTCTGCAACTGGCCCGTGGCTGCACACAATTTACACATGACCCACATACCACAAAGAATGACGCCCCTTTGGTGGCCCAGATTAGGTTTGCTTTTTTTTTTTTTTTTGCCTGTCCCGTTTGGCTCTTTTGCCATCAGAATTATTGTCTAAAGGCAAAGAAAGATGCCCAACGGATTTACTTTACCAAATTGACCATCCCAGCCTTGCCGTAATGGTCCATTTGATTCACCTTTTATTGTTTATTTTATTTTCACTTGCTGAATACGGGACAGACTTGACTGGGGGAAAGAAGGGGAGAAAGAAAGAGGGAAAGAGAAACAGCTGAGAAGAGGGACGGGGAAGAAGGACAAAAAACAAAAGAAAAAGAAAATGCATCTATCGATCACCTGGATCACCTGTTGAGAAAGAAAAAAGAAAACAAGCAGAAGAGAACAAGAGTAATAGAATAAACAACATCACAATGATATATGGGAATATGACAGTAAATACTAAATATTAAACATTATTGTGCAGCACATAAGATCAACAGAACACAGTGTGCTTTGAGGTAGGAGCCAAAAAGGGTGTAGTTTGTGGGTGTGATCACCCATGTGTACACCTGTGAGCATGGACGCGCTTGTTTTTTTAAAAGGTTCCTTCATGTAATGATCTGCTAGAGGGTGTGGGGGGCCACAGCCCCGTCCTCCAGGGCATGAAGCAGGTATGGAGGAGATCAAAACTTCAGACATCCAGAGGCCCCCAGAACACAAGAGACCAAGGAAGACCAACAGAGGGGCAGCCGCGCCACTGTCCCAGAAAGAGCTGAGGAGAGTCCCAGATGAGGGCTCACTCAGCAGCCGCGGAGCAGAAGCCAGGGGGAGTTGCAGTGACGCGCCCGTGTGCTCCGCCGGCAGCCAGCTGTGCCTGAGTGACCGAGCCCCAGGCCGAGAGGCCGGGGGCACCCCACCTCCGAAGTGGCCCGAGCGAGCCCCAGGCTCCAGGCCCCGATAAGCTGCCGCCAAGGAGTGAGCCGGTGTGTACCTGGACGCCCATCCCCAGACACAAAGAACCACCAACGCACCGATGTCTGAGGGAGTCCGCCACTGGCAGGGGAAGTGGTGGTGGGGGGAGATAGGCCTCCAAACCTTGGAGGGCCTGAGATGTCCCCAGAGAGGTGGCGTCTGATACCCAACCTGACATATAGACACAGACATACAGGCACACACAGATACAAACATCCATTCCCACCCTCATGCTCTCATATGCACTTACTCCACACTCAACCAACGTGGAGACAGACATAAAGAGACGCTGTACACACCAGATTAGGTTTGCTAAAGGTAATCCACACATGGGCCAGCACAGGACCACCAGTGTGTCTGCAACTGGCCTTGTGCTGGCCCAATTTGTGGGCCAACTCTGGTAAACCAGATCTGGGCCACCAAAGGGCCGTCATTCTTTGCAGTATGTGGGCCATGTGTAAGCACATTGTGTGGGCCACATCTGGGCCATACCAATTTTGTTACGTGGGATGATGTGAAAAGTAGCAATGCAGTGGGAGGGGACGTAAGATATGAGTAATGAGCATGTGACAAAGCCTTTTAAGATTGATATCATGAATGATTTGTCAGTGCAGGTATTCATTTCAGTACTCTGAAAGAAGTCACTTAACATTTTTAATTCTGCTGTAATTTAAATCTTAGTGTCTTTGATGATAGCTACTGTAGAAAAGGCAAACAGACAAACATGTTGGGAAGACACATTAGTAGCATTTAACTGCTATTATTAGTATTATTCTCAGTGTTTGTTCTATCATACTCATTCTCTAAGTTTCTTTATTAATTTAACTCTGTCATTTGAGTTTACTTTTTCTGGACTAGGATATTTCTGTTCTTTAAATCACGTAAATTAAAGCTGAATATTTCTATAAAACCGTAGTGATTTCGATCCAAAGCTCAGAGGAGTCAAGGTTTTCTGTGTAGTATTCGGTTTTAAGCCTTTGTTGTGTACAGGTTTGTTTTGAAAGTAAAGGAACTGTCTTTGTTGGAAGTTATGACTGCTGTATTTTTCCTTCATTTTGGCTCCAAGTGTTTATCCAGTGAGGATTGCAGGAGAGTTTATTCTCATCAGGATGCTCCAGCAGATGCTCTGCTTTGATTCTTTCCCTCCAAGAGGACACCTCTGGCCTGAACATAACATGAACTGAGCTCTTCTAATAACAGTGTTAATGGGCTTCACACTTGCAGGTGAAATGCTGCAGAGTGCTAATGAAATGCCCACACAAGCATAAAGCAGAAATTTTCAGATCATAAACAGATGGCCCTTTAAACAACTTGCAAAGCTGCCACCATGACAATATCAGAGCAGTGTAGTGGGTAACAGGTGCCACATGAGCCTCCTTTTATAATACTAAGTGCAATAATCCTTTCTGTCATCGTTGTATTTTTACTCAGTTGTATATAGTATTTGTATTTGTATTCTATTTTTATTTTTTATCTTATTGTATATTTATTTTATTTTATTCTACTGTATATAGTATTTTATTCTATTCTGTACAGTTGTGTACTGTATTTATTCTTATTGTATTCTAATTTTTGCCTCATAACTTTTGCACTGTCCACTTCCTGCTGTGACAAAACAAATTTCCCACGTGTGGGACTAATAAAGGTTATCTTATCTTATCTTTTCAATCACAGAAAACAAGGAAGCAGATTCTGCTGGGCACTATTCTTTACTTAAACAGTACATATAAGGCAAGGCAAGGCAAGTTTATTTGTATAGCACAATTCAACAACAAGGTGATTCAAAGTGCTTTACAGAGACATTAGAAACAAGAACAAATAAAAAGCATGATTTAAAATTGATTAAAACAAGCAAATAAACTAACTAACTAATTAACAAACAAACAAACAAACAAACAACAGTATATAAAATCAAAACAGATAAAATCAGAACAGTAGATAAAATCAGTAGTTAAATGTAAGTTTTGAAATTTAAGCTTAAAGTGTGGATTTGGTGCTTTATTCAAATGCAGCTGAGAACAGGTGAGTCTTCAACCTGGATTTAAATAAACTGAGTGTTTCAGCTGATCTGAGGCTTTCTGGGAGTTTGTTCCAGATATAAGGAGCATAAAAGCTGAATGCAGCTTCTCCGTGTCTGGTTCTGACTCTGGGAACTGATAAAAGACCGGATCCAGATGACCTGAGGGATCTGGATGGTTCATACTGGGTCAGGAGGTCATTGATGTATTTTGGTCCTAAACCATTCAGAGCTTTATAGGCCAGCATCAGAACTTTAAAGTCTATCCTCTGACGGACAGGCAGCCAGTGTAAGGACCTCAGAGCTGGACTGATGTGGTCCACTTTTTTGGTCTTAGTGAGGACTCGAGCAGCAGAGTTCTGAATGAGCTGTAGTTGTCTGACTGATTTTTTAGGTAGACCTGTAAAGATGCTGTTACAGTAATCAAGCCTACTAAAGATGAATGCATGGACTAGTTTTTCCAGGTCCTGTTGAGACATCAGATCTTTTATCCTTGATATATTCTTGAGGTGATAGTAAGCTGACTTTGTTATTGTCTTAATGTGTTTTTCTAAGTTTAGGTCTGCATCCATCACTACACCCAAATTTCTCGCCTGGTTTGTGGTTTTTAGATGTATAGATTGAAGTTCTCTGGTGACCTGTAATCGTTTTTCTTTGGCGCCAAAGACTATTACCTCAGTTTTGTTTTTGTTTAGCTGGAGAAAATTGTGGCACAACCAGTCATTGATTTCCTCAATGCATTTACCAAGAGCCTGTACAGGGCCTCGGTCTCCTGGTGACATTGTGATATATATTTGTGTGTCATCTGCATAGCTGTGATAGTTTATTTTGTTGTTGTTTATAATCTGTGCCAGTGGGAGCATGTAGATGTTAAACAGAAGGGGTCCCAAGATGGAACCTTGGGGAACTCCACATGTGATACTTGTCTGCTCAGATGTGAAGTTACCTATTGATACAAAGTATTTCCTGTTTTCTACGTATGTTTTGAACCAGTTTAGTACAGTTCCTGAAAGACCTGTCCAGTTCTCCAGTCGTTTGAGTAATATGTTGTGGTCAACTGTATCAAATGCTGCACTGAGATCCAGTAAAACTAGGACTGACATTTTTCCACTGTCTGTATTCAGACATATGTCATTAAACACTTTGGTCAGAGCGGTTTCAGTGCTGTGGTTCTGTCTAAAACCTGACTGGAAGGCATCGTAGCAATTATTCTGTTTTAAGAAGTAACTGAGCTGTTGAGAAACTGCTTTTTCAATGATCTTACTTAAAAACGGGAGATTTGAGATCGGCCTGTAGTTGTTCATTTGTGTCTTGTCAAGATTGTCCTTTTTCAGTATAGGTTTGATTACAGCAGTTTTTAGTGATTCTGGAAACACACCTGATAATAAAGAAAAGTTGAGCATAATAATAAGCATAATATCCAACAGAATTAATTACCAGACAATGTCTCTCTCACTCCCTCACTCTCTCACACACCTACACACACATTCTCTTGTCTAAGCTTAAGATTTCTCAAGGTCAATGCTGAAGAGAAAGTGAGTGGGTGTATCTCACAGAGGCCATAGAGCAGCAGAGCAGATGATGAAGTATGCCAGTTGTTCTGCATATAATCATCTGTCGCATTTGCATACTGAGCTCATTGACTCTCACCCTTCAGTGTCTTTTTATGCATTGCACACTTATTTGAAAATATTTTTGATACATTGCAGTTTTTGAGTTTCACAGAACAGGCAGAGCGTTTTCTTCATAAGAAGAAATAATTTCAAAGGGAGTTGCAAGCAGAATGTTTTTGTAGAAATAACTCCAGACTCTGTGATCATTCATGTTATTATAAACTGCAGATGTGAGAGTTACATTATTTGGTGTTGCAGTGAAAGGTAACATTTTAATCCTGCACAAATGAACCATTCTCAAAGTTTGGGGAGCTCACCTTTAGGAATTATGTGTACTGGATCTTGGCAGTAGTGTTAGGCAAATATAATGCTAAAATATTATACTGTATAATATATTGTACTTGGAACAATAAAAAGAAAGAATGAAGAATGTGTTCATGCCTGGTTCCAGACTTGCTTCCAATATTTCAGCATCATCCTAAAACTGGATTAGGGCAAATGAATGATGAATGGTGATTGATAATTTGATTACCTTTGCTCCTCCCCTTTGTGAGTGTGGACGCTTCATCTCTTTGCTCTTGAATGCTTTGCTTCTTATATTGATTTTTATTGATTTTTATGCTGATTTTTTCCCTTTTTTCCATGTGAGCTTACCTGCGATAACTTCTGGACACTTGTAGATCATTAGGACTAGAGTGTTCTTAACAGAAACAGCAACATTTTATGGTTACCTTGTCCTCAGCGCTCCGTGTGTCTGTGGCCTAGACACAGCTGAAGCCTGATTACAGCGTCTGGGCACCGAGCAGCCTCAATAGCCTGGAAAGGTGCTAACCGCTAGGCTAACTAGCAACAAGATGCCTTCCCTCTCCACAGATGACTACCACAGCCTCCTGCAGAAGATTGCAGTACTGGAGACAAAAATTCATCGTTTAGAAGTAAACGTGGAGGTAAATGGACTGTGTGGAAATTAAACAACCTTGCCTTTGATTCAAAACAATGGCGATGAGCAAGCTAGTGCACAGCTAAGGAGCACAGATAACATGACCAAGAAAGTAGACTCTGTGCATTATTATAAATCCTCAAGTGATAATCCCCCCTTAGACTGTCTTGGTGCAAAACCAAGACATAAATCATGTCTCCTGGAAGGGGGAGGACGTATCACAGGCAGGGCACAGCGAGCTGAAATCTCTGAAACCGACTGGCCTTCACTTCCTACGAGACAGAGAAGCTCTTCTACCCCTGTATACGGGAGGAAACAGGACTGGACAACCGTGAATAGGAAGGTTAACAACAAACCTCCAAAACAACTGAATGTGAAACTGCAGAACAGATTTGCTCCACTATCAAAGGACCCTGGATCTATATCGGACAACCATCCATCTAAAAGCAGCGAAATAAGGTCTGAAAATCTGTTGAAAAGTGAAAGGCCACAGAGAAAGCTAAAGGCTAGGCCTGAAACTCTGATTGTGGGTGACTCTGCCGTAAAGGATGTACAAAGGATGTGCGGTAAGAACACTAAAGTCCTCTGCTTTCCTAACGATATGGTCAACAACCTGAAGGAGAGAATTCTTCAAATTGCAGATGAATATCCAACTGTGACAAACATTGTTCTGCATACAGGGTCAAACGATGTGTCCAAACAACAGTCGGAGGTTCTGAAACGGGACTTTACTGGATTATTAAATACTGTAAACTCTCTGAATGCAGCTGTATTCATCAGTGGACCTGTACCGCCGGTCAGAGGAGGAGACGAGAGATTCAGCAGGTTGTTTACACTGAATAAATGGCTTATATCAGCATGTGCTGACCACTCAGTGCATTTTATCGACAACTTTAATATTTTTTGGGAACGCAGGCATCTGTTCAAAGCAAATGGATTTAATTTTAACAAGTCAGGGGTGAAACTGTTCACCTCCAACTTGTTTTATTCCATACGTCATCCATCCGTGCTTGGAGCCAAGGCTGAGATAAACGAGGAGTTATCTCATAAAGAGGAACAAACAGTACTCCAAGAACAGACAAAGCCCAGCAGAAACCTTGAGGAGGAGCTCCATTTGCCCCCACCCGGGAAGAGCCTCAGAAAGGAGAGACATCCATGGCATCTGAGGAAGAGCCTCAGAAAGGAGAGACATCTAAGGCAAGAAGAGGGGTCCCTATTTGCCTCCAACTCTCTCAACAACACCAACGACCAGGACAAGGGACCACGACCTTCCCCAGTCCCCCAAACCCCTGACAGGCCATCACCCTCCTCCCCCTCCCTTTCTCCCTCCTCCCCACACCTGAAATTCACTGAGGAGATGATGGAGCGGGTCAATGCTGGGCTCAGATCTACCCCCCGTCCCAATCCCTTTTTGTCCCCCATAAACCCCCCACCAGAGCGGCCAAAGGTTCGCCATCGAGCCCCACCCTCAACAGAGCAATCGAAGTCACATTGCCCAGCCTCGCCCCCCTTAGTTCCTCTTCATGCCCTGTCTCCGCAGTCTGATGCGTGATGTGTGAAGGGTCCGGGCTGTGAGGATTATGGCAGTGATGACTTTTCCCAGGAGAAGCTGGGACCCTGTTTACTAGAAGGTTTTAAAATTTCTGTACTTTTAGGTGACAGGAGACATGTGGCCTGGTCAAAACACAGAGAGCTGCACTCTAAAAGATCTTTAAACATAGTAAACATACCTTGTGTGCCACAGACTGCTCCCAAACACGAGGGGACAAGTAATACCTCTAAAACACTTAAGTTGGCTTTATTAAACATTAGATCTCTAGCTGGGAAAACATTTTTAATTAATGATTTAATCACTGAGCACAGCCTTGATTTTATGTTTTTAACTGAAACTTGGTTGGACCAAAGTAACAGTGGAGCTGTTCTCATCGAGACGACCCCTCCTAACTACAGGTTTATCAGTGAGGTCAGGGCGAGCAGGAGAGGAGGAGGGGTTGCTGTCTTATTTAATGAATCATTTCAATGTAAGCAGCTATCTCCTGGAAGTTTTCAGTCTTTTGAATATGTGGCTTTACAGCTGAAGGCCCCATCCAAAGTTGTGTTTCTTAATGTTTACAGGCCTCCCAAATACTGCACAGACTTTTTTAATGACCTCAGTGAACTGCTGTCTGTGATCTGTGTTGATTTTGACTGTGTAATTATTGCTGGGGATTTTAACATTCATGTGGACAACCCTCAGGACAAAGGGACTAAAGACCTGAGTAACACTCTGGGCAACTTTGGGCTGACTCAGCATGTAACAGAGGCCACACATAATAGAGGACACACTCTTGACCTACTGATCTCCAAAGGCCTGAGCATTTCAAAGGTTACTGTGTCTGATGTGGGCCTGTCTGATCATTACTGTGTTTTCTTTGAAAGTAAAATCTCAGCCCACACAAATATATCAACAACAGTGATCACAAAACGGTGTATAACTGAACACAGTAGTGCAATTTTTAACCAGGTCTTCCCATTAACACCTGACCTGTCCAGAGGGTCAGTCAATGAGCTCGTCAATAGCTTCAATGCTAACATGTTAAATGTAATGGACACTATTGCTCCCATTAAGGTGAAGGTTATCTCTGGAAGGAAAAAGTCTCCATGGAGAAACTCCACACTGGTGAAAAATGAAAAAAGAGAGTGTAGGAAAGCTGAGCGCAGATGGAGAAAAACAAACCTCCAGGTTCATTATGACATTTATAAAGAGAAACTTCACAATTATAATTTACAACTGAGGAATGCAAGGAGGTCCTACTTCTCTGACATCATCACTAAAAACAGCCATAATGCTCGGGTCTTATTTTCTGCAGTTGACAGGCTAACAAACCCCCCTGTGTCAGTGGCAGCTGAACTTCATTCGACCATGGCCTGCAATGACTTTGCCAAATTCTTCACTGAAAAAATCCAAAAAATTAGACAAGCAATTGGTACATCAACAGCAGATCCAGGATATGTACTGTGTCCACCAAAAAACTGTTTAAACACCATGAAACAGTTTCAACCTATTAACAGCAAAGACCTGGAGGACATCTTAGGTCAACTGAACTCCTCCTCCTGCTGTTTAGATGTCCTGCCAACAAGTTTTTTCAAAAAGGTCTCAAAGACTTTAGAGTCAGACCTGTTACAGATCCTCAACTTTTCTTTATTATCAGGTGTGTTTCCAGAATCACTAAAAACTGCTGTAATCAAACCTATACTGAAAAAGGACAATCTTGACAAGACACAAATGAACAACTACAGGCCGATCTCAAATCTCCCGTTTTTAAGTAAGATCATTGAAAAAGCAGTTTCTCAACAGCTCAGTTACTTCTTAAAACAGAATAATTGCTACGATGCCTTCCAGTCAGGTTTTAGACAGAACCACAGCACTGAAACCGCTCTGACCAAAGTGTTTAATGACATATGTCTGAATACAGACAGTGGAAAAATGTCAGTCCTAGTTTTACTGGATCTCAGTGCAGCATTTGATACAGTTGACCACAACATATTACTCAAACGACTGGAGAACTGGACAGGTCTTTCAGGAACTGTACTAAACTGGTTCAAAACATACGTAGAAAACAGGAAATACTTTGTATCAATAGGTAACTTCACATCTGAGCAGACAAGTATCACATGTGGAGTTCCCCAAGGTTCCATCTTGGGACCCCTTCTGTTTAACATCTACATGCTCCCACTGGCACAGATTATAAACAACAACAAAATAAACTATCACAGCTATGCAGATGACACACAAATATATATCACAATGTCACCAGGAGACCGAGGCCCTGTACAGGCTCTTGGTAAATGCATTGAGGAAATCAATGACTGGTTGTGCCACAATTTTCTCCAGCTAAACAAAAACAAAACTGAGGTAATAGTCTTTGGCGCCAAAGAAAAACGATTACAGGTCACCAGAGAACTTCAATCTATACATCTAAAAACCACAAACCAGGCGAGAAATTTGGGTGTAGTGATGGATGCAGACCTAAACTTAGAAAAACACATTAAGACAATAACAAAGTCAGCTTACTATCACCTCAAGAATATATCAAGGATAAAAGATCTGATGTCTCAACAGGACCTGGAAAAACTAGTCCATGCATTCATCTTTAGTAGGCTTGATTACTGTAACAGCATCTTTACAGGTCTACCTAAAAAATCAGTCAGACAACTACAGCTCATTCAGAACTCTGCTGCTCGAGTCCTCACTAAGACCAAAAAAGTGGACCACATCAGTCCAGCTCTGAGGTCCTTACACTGGCTGCCTGTCCGTCAGAGGATAGACTTTAAAGTTCTGATGCTGGCCTATAAAGCTCTGAATGGTTTAGGACCAAAATACATCAATGACCTCCTGACCCAGTATGAACCATCCAGATCCCTCAGGTCATCTGGATCCGGTCTTTTATCAGTTCCCAGAGTCAGAACCAGACACGGAGAAGCTGCATTCAGCTTTTATGCTCCTTATATCTGGAACAAACTCCCAGAAAGCCTCAGATCAGCTGAAACACTCAGTTTATTTAAATCCAGGTTGAAGACTCACCTGTTCTCAGCTGCATTTGAATAAAGCACCAAATCCACACTTTAAGCTTAAATTTCAAAACTTACATTTAACTACTGATTTTATCTACTGTTCTGATTTTATCTGTTTTGATTTTATATACTGTTGTTTGTTTGTTTGTTTGTTTGTTTGTTAATTAGTTAGTTAGTTTATTTGCTTGTTTTAATCAATTTTAAATCATGCTTTTTATTTGTTCTTGTTTCTAATGTCTCTGTAAAGCACTTTGAATCACCTTGTTGTTGAATTGTGCTATACAAATAAACTTGCCTTGCCTTGCCTTGCCTTGCCTTACCAATAGTATGTGGTGACAGCAAGAGAAAGAAAAGAGATGACCAAATACAGTGGGGCAAAAAAGTATTTAGTCAGCCACCGATTGTGCAAGTTCCCCCACCTAAAATGATGACAGAGGTCAGTAATTTGCACCAGAGGTACACTTCAACTGTGAGAGACAGAATGTGAAAAAAAAAATCCATGAATTCACATGGTAGGATTTGTAAAGAATTTATTCGTAAATTAGGGTGGAAAATAAGTTTTTGGTCACCTCAAACAAGGAAAATCTCTGGCTCTCACAGACCTGTAACGTCTTCTGTAAGAAGCTTTTCTGTCCCCCACTCGTTACCTGTATGAATGGCACCTGTTTGAACTCATCATCTGTATAAAAGACACCTGTCCACAGCCTCAAACAGTCAGACTCCAAACTCCGCCATGGCCAAGACCAAAGAGCTTTCGAAGGACACCAGGAAAAGTATTGTAGACCTGCACCAGACTGGGAAGAGTGAATCTACAATAGGCAAGCAGCTTGGTGTGAAAAAATCAACTGTGGGAGCAATCATCAGAAAATGGAAGACATACAAGACCACTGATAATCTCCCTCGATCTGGGGCTCCACGCAAGATCTCATCCCGTGGGGTCAAAATGATCATGAGAACGGTGAGCAAAGATCCCAGAACCACACGGGGGGACCTGGTGAATGACCTGCAGAGAGCTGGGACCAAAGTAACAAAGGTCACCATCAGTATAGAGCTGGGCGATACAACGATAACGATATGTATCGCGATATTAGATTAGATTAGATTAGATTAGATAGAACTTTATTAATCCCTCGGGTGGGTTCCTCTGGGAAATTCGATTTCCAAAAAAGCACAGCACCGACAGAAGTTACAGAGTTATACACACACACATATATATAAATACAGAGACAATATAAATAAAATATACGAAGGGGATAAATAGAATAAATAGGAATAAAAATAAAAATACAAGTGAATTGCACATTTCAAGTATTGAGTCTATTGCACCGTTGACTATTTACAAAAGTATTGCACAAAAGGTATTGCACAGTGAGGTGAAGAGGCACTACAGCTTAGTTGTTCCCCCCTCCTTTGTCCTCCTGTTTCCCCTCCCTCTCCCCTCCAGAGAGGAGTTAAACAGTCTGATGGCGTGTGGGACAAAGGAGTTTTTAAGTCTGTTAGTTCTTGTCTTTGGGAGAAGCAACCTGTCACTGAACAGACTCTTCTGGTTGTTAATGGCCGTGTGCAGAGGATGCCTGGCATTGTCCATAATGTCCATCAGTTTCTTTAATGTCCTTTTCTCTGCCACTGTCACCAGAGTGTCCAGCTTCATGCCGACCACAGAGCTAGCCCTCCTGATCAGTTTCTCCAGCCTGGATGAGTCCTTCTTTGCTGTGCTGCTCCCCCAGCACACCACAGCATAGAAAAGTACTCCAGCAACCACCGACTGGTAAAACATCCTCAGGAGCTTCCTGCAGATGTTAAAAGACCTCAGCCTCCTGAGGAAGTACAGTCGGCTTTGGGCTTTTTTATACAGGTGCTCTGTGTTGCATGACCAGTCCAGTTTATTGTCCACCCACAGCCCGAGGTACTTGTACTTGTTGACCACCTCCACCTCCTCCCCCTCTATCTGAACCGGCAGTGGACCTGCTCTAGACCTCCCGAAGTCCACAACCAGTTCCTTAGTCTTTGAGGTGTTGAGTTGCAGGTGGTTTGTGTGACTCCATGCGACAAAGTTCCTCACCAGACTTCTGTACTCCTCTTCCTGATCATCCCAGATACACCCCATGATGGCTGTGTCGTCTGCAAACTTCTGAATGTGGCATAATTCAGAGTTGTAGCAGAAGTCAGAGGTGTACAGGGTGAAGAGAAGAGGGGACAGCACAGTTCCCTGTGGTGCTCCTGTGCTGCTGACCACTGTGTCAGACGTGATGTCCTTCAGCCTGACGTACTGTGGTCTGTCGGTGAGGTAGTCGGAGATCCAAGCCACCAGGCGATATAACTTTTACTCGATAGAGAAATTAAGTTATCGCGATAGACCTCGCCGCTCTTGTCCTCTTAAAAAAAAAAAAAAAAGGTCAGCCAATCCAAATCAAGTAGCGCAGAGCCGAACCAATCACAGCCGCAGCGTCACGTCGCGTGACTTGTTACGTACAGCACAAGTGCCAAGCCGCATGTGTGTTTGTTTGGGAAGCAGCCAGCGGGTAATGGAGGAAATGAGTGTGCCGACTAGAAAAATCAACCGAGCGTGACCGAAGAGAAAACAGATGATGGTTCCAATGCCGGAGAGATTGTCGAACGGAAGAGCCATAGAAGTTCCGTAGTGTGAAGGTATTTCGGCTATTTCAAGTCTGACAAAAAACAGAGTAGCGTGCACTGTAAATTATGCCGAAAGCAAGTCTGGAAATACTATAAACTGGTGCATGCGTCACACTGTGCGCCACGTTATTGTTTCGGTGAAATTAATTTCTACAATACTGTTAATTCTACTCTCTGCAGTGTTTAAATGCTTACATATACACACAGTTACTGTCCGTCCACACATACGACTGGGTTCTGCTTCTATGCCCCAGCTTTGTTTACTTTTTCCCACCGAGGCTTCTAGACTTCTGATTGGCCAACATTTCTGCACGGTTAGGAATATAGCGCCACCTGCTGCTTTGGCATGTTCATAGCAGCGTTTTCCTTCATTTCTGCCTTTATGTGTGGACGGGATTATTTTTTAAAACGAAAACGGAAAATCTCCGTTTTCAAAAATACCCGTGTACGTGTGGACGTAGCCTCAGTCTCTGACTGGAAGCGCTAATTCGTCATTCGGCTTTTGTCAGACTAAAGTAACTGTTAAAACTGTTTGAAAAGCTAAGCTATACAACAAGGAGAGATTGAGAATTTCCTTTTAGTTCTCAGTTTATTTGATATTGACAAAAGTTAGTCAGTTTTGTCTGTTCTTCTGTAAAACAAACTAAGATTTATTTTTAGAATTAATATTTTGTTTCTAAGTGGAACTGACAATTTAGTAGTCTGTTTCGTTTGTTCTATTTTGAAACTTAAACGCTTTAGCGGCTGCCTTTTGTGTAGTTTGCAATATTTGCCTTTATTTATCTGAAAAAGTCTCATGTTCCTTAAGTACATCTACCCTGTTGAACTTATTATGGGAAATAAATATTTAAATAAAAACAAGCTGCTGATTATTTCACATTTTACTTGTGAGCAACGGCACATTTAAATCTTACAAATATAGTGATTTGGCTTATATCGTGATAGATATCGTTATCGCCTGAAATGAAAAAAACATATCGTGATATGAAAAAACCTCATATCGCCCAGCTCTACATCAGTAACACACTACAACGGCAGGGAATCAAATCCCGCAGTGCCAGACGTGTTCCACTGCTGAAGCCAGTGCATGTCCAGGCCCGTCTGAAGTTTGCCAGAGAGCACATGGATGATACAGCAGAGGATTGGGAGAATGTCATGTGGTCAGATGAAACCAAAGTAGAACTTTTTGGTATAAACTCAACTCGTCATGTTTGGAGGAAGAAGAATACTGAGTTGCATCCCAAGAACACCATACCTACTGTGAAGCATGGGGGTGGAAACATCATGCTATGGGGCTGTTTTTCTGCCAAGGGGACAGGACGACTGATCCGTGTTAAGGACAGAATGGGGCCATGTATCGCGAGATTTTGAGCCAAAACCTCCTTCCATCAGTGAGAACTTTGAAGATGAAACGAGGCTGGGTCTTCCAACATGACAATGATCCAAAACACAACAAAGGAGTGGCTCCGTAAGAAGCATTTGAAAGTCCTGGAGTGGCCTAGCCAGTCTCCAGACCTCAACCCCATAGAAAATCTGTGACGGGAGTTGAAAGTCCGTGTTGCTCGGCGTTAGCCCCAAAACATCACTGCTCTCGAGAAGATCTGCATGGAGGAATGGGCCAAAATACCAGCTACTGTGTGTGCAAACCTGGTAAAGACCTATAGTAAACGTTTGACCTCTGTTATTGCCAACAAAGGTTATGTTACAAAGTATTGAGTTGTATTTTTGTTATTGACCAAATACTTATTTTCCACCCTGATTTACGAATAAATTCTTTACAAATCCTACCATGTGGATTCATGGATTTTTTTTCACATTCTGTCTCTCACAGTTGAAGTGTACCTCTGGTGCAAATTACTGACCTCTGTCATCATTTTAGGTGGGGGAACTTGCACAATCGGTGGCTGACTAAATACTTTTTTGCCCCACTGTATACCCACAATAAGTAACAGCCCCAGAGGGTACATTTGAACTTTAAAGAATACATAAGTGTAACCATTAGGGGTAGAGGGCTAGGTATCTGTCTTTCTCCAGCTATTATAGCTGCAGAAAAGTATAACGAAGAAAAGGATGCCTAAGAAGTTGACCAAACTGTCCGTACCTGAGGCCTTAGATAGAAGCCAGGAGAATAATCCAGCTGTACAGTCCATAGCAAGCTTTCTTGAACAAGCTCCAGTAAACATCACAGTGGCAGACATGCAAGACACAGTCTCAAGCATGAAGAGTTGGACAGCACCAGGCCCAGACATGATTCACACTTTCTGGTTAAAGAAGCTAATTGCACTCTTTGAGCATCTGGCAGCACAAATGAACAAGCTGCTAGTGGATGAGATACACCTGGAATAGCTAAATAAAGGCTTGACATTCAGTACCACATGGAAGCTCCTCTCAGGCATCACAGTGGTTTAAGATGAACAGGCACGTGGCTTGGTACACATGCGGGGCCCAGAAATGAGCTGGCAGAAACACAACAGGGGCAAAACACCAGCTCCTGGTAGGCAGTTCCTTGACACTGCGAGACCAGACTGAACAACCTGTGCACTGCCTGGATTGACTACAAGACAGGCTATGACTTAATGTCTCACACATGAATCCTGGAATGTCACTAGGGGTCAACTTCAAGTCAGCTGCACAAGTCACCATCAAGTGTGATATTTCCTTGCCCCCACTGCTGTTCTGCAAGACTGGCTACAGATACTGACTATCGAATGAAGCTATCATTAGCCATCTCGTCTACATGGATGATATCAAACTACAGTGGTGTGAAAACGCATTTGCCCCCTTCCTGATTTCTTATTTTTTGTATTTTTCACACTCAAATGTTTCAGATCATCAAACAGATTTAAATATTTGACAAAGATAACACAAGTAAACATAAAATCTAAATGTAGGGGTACAACTGCCATCAAGTGTTTGCCATCAGATTCAGTTCAAAACTTTATGTAGTCCACTCCAAAGTCTTCATTTTGTTTTTCTAAAGCCATTCAGAGGTGGACTTGCTGGTGTCTTTAGAATCATCGTCCTGCTGCAGAACCATCGAGCCCAGCTGTCACTTCAATTTGTTTCCTTTTCAACAGCCTTTTTCCTGTTTCACAAGTCGCCTTGCAACTACATCAAGAATTAACTGCTCTCATGCAGACATAATTTGAGCAATGGTTTACCAAAATATTCCATTCCAATTTTCCTTCTGTTTAAATGTTGCTCAATCCAAAGAAAAACTCCTTAGCAATACATTGTTGATAAAGTAAATTAAGAACACTTTTTGCCAGAAGAAGGTTTCTCTGCATTTCAGCTGTGTACTGCTTCAGTTCATTACTCTTCAGTCAGATTTTAATAATACACATCATTAACAATTCACTCCAGCTTCTGCAGGGTATGACTTTGATGTTGTCACCGCCTTCGTCGTCTATTACCAATTAGTACATTATATTTGTAGTGGAAGAGTCAATCCAGCATTGCAGCAGTCCTTTCATGCAAGCAATACAGCAGCATCCACACAAGGCAAGGATTGCTATTGTAACACCTATGGTTGCTAGGAGAGATCAGTGCATCCAATTTCCCAAACCATTTCTGCATCCAATCTCCGAATGGATCTTCAATTCCAGAATTTTCATCTTATTCTTCAGGGAGCAAAGTTATACATTCTAATGCCCTCGTAATGCCCTCAATAGGGCTTTATTATTTGGAATGAATGCAGTGAACATCTTGCACGCTCCTTACTGCTAAATGCACATTTGGCCCCAGTTGATTAGCAATGCTTTAATTGCATCCCTTGGATAATTCACACATCTCTATTGATTGTAATAAAGATAGTTAATCCAATCTAGATTTGTTTATTGTTACCCACCAAAACAAGATGGCCTCAAAGCCTGCGGCAGTCTGATTTCTGGCTTTAAATTCATCAGGGACTCAATGGGGACTCCGATCACATCAACAGTCTACTATCAAATGTTATTGCTGTATTCCCTCTGCATTTCCAATAAAGCACACCTTGAGTTCCCTTTCACCAACTTGGTGAAGCGTAGATTCGAATCTAATATTTCATGTACTAATATTATTTTTATTTTTTTATTTTAATATAGCAGAACTTCAAGTGAGCTCTGATTTTTCATTGTGACTTAACTTGAAAACAGCTGAATTAATATTAACTATTTCCCCAATTTGATTCTGTACTTGATCCTGCGGCCCTTCCATCCCTACAGTTTGCCTGCCTAGTCACTCTCTACCTCACTCTCTTTCCCTGTCCTCTCTATCCTGCCTTGGTTTTGATCTACATTTTCCGACCCAATGTCCTGGTCTACTCTTAGAGAGTGGAATTCAGAGCTCCTTGTCCTTTTTTCTTGCCTGCTTCTTGAGTGTCACTCAAGTATGCTACCGCTTCTTCTCAGATATATCTTCTTTTTGTGACTGTTTTAAAAAAATAAATAAATAAAAAATCCTATTTATTGTCAGTTTTTTTACCAATTGCTCACATTTGCTTATATCTAATTTCCTATCAAATCTTTGTCGCAGAGCCATCTTGTCTACTTTTATTCTCACTCACTCTACAAGCTCACTTGTCAGTCGCCTTCAAGTGTAGTAATAAAGTGTTTAGAAAATTGTGCTCCCATTTTATCCAAAAAGTATGCTTCTCTCCCTCCTTGACAGTCACTTTATACCGGAGTAGCTGGGCCAGATATGCCCAATATAGGCATAGTGTCGAATGTAACAAGTTCTCTGATTGGTTAGAGAGACACAGGCTGTCTGTCTGGATTTTCTACACTGCTGTGGCAATAGTTTTGCAATACTAAGAAGTATGTGTGTTGTACCACATTCAACCTTGGCATTTAGACTTTCCCCCACATGGCTATATTAAGAATATGAAGGGATGCTGCAGTGAAATCTAAGCGTGTGTGCCTGTGGACAGCCTGACCACCTGTTGAAGGTAATGTGTTACTTGGCTAATGCTAGCATCACTGCATGTAGATCCCCACTCTTTCATGATCATCTATGAAAATATTATGTCCCAGCAGTACTAGATAGTTACCATTTTTAGTATGCTAATATGAGCTTCACAAATAAAGTTCAAAGCAGCTCCAAATTTAAGAACCACCACTGAGCCCTGTTACATTTGGACACCATGTTAGAGCAATGACTCCAACCTACAGCCTTTAAATTAATGAATTTAAAGGTAATTCAAATTCAAATTTTATTTGTCACACACACACAACCATACACAGTATGACATGGGGGTGAAATGCTTGTAGCTGTACAATGCCCGACCATTAAATGACAGAAGAAAAGTTTTACAATATTTACAATTTACTACAAAAATTTACAAATTAACTTAGGAATTTACAGTAAAGAATGTGCAAATAGCAGAAGAGATTATAAAGATAAGGATTATAAATTATAGGAATTATAGAATTATAGGAAATGTGTGGTGGTGCGTGTGGTGACGTGTGTGAGAGTCCAGTCTTATAGTGACGTGTTTGGGAGAGTCCAGTCCTACACCTGGTTCAGGCCCCGAATAGCCTGGGGGAAGAAGCTCCTCTTCATTCTCTCTGTTTTGGCCTTAAGGGAGCGGAAGCGCTTCCCAGACCTCAACAGTGAGAAGAGTCCATTGTTGGGATGGGAGAGGTCCATCATAATCTTCCTAGCTTTGGACTTGCACCGCTTGGTGTAGATGGACAGCAGGTCAGGGAGCTCTGATTGAATGATGCGTTCTGCCGAGCGCACCACCCTTTGCAGATCTCGTCTGTCCTGCTTGGTGCTGTTCCCAAACCAGGTGCAGATGTTTGACGTCAGGACGCTCTCGATGGTGCAAGAGTAGAAGTTCTTGAGCACCTTCAGTGGCAGATGGAAGTCTCTAAGTCTTCTGAGGAAGAAGAGACGCTGACGGGCTTTCTTAACCAGGGTGTTGATGTGACAGGACCATGACAGGTCCTGAGTGATGTGGACACCCAGGTATCGGAAACTGTCCACTCTCTCCACTGGCGTGCCACTGATGATGAGGGGTTTGTAATTCCTCGCCTGCTTTGTAGTGAAGTCCACGATCAGCTCCTTAGTCTTGCTGATGTTTAGGAGGAGGTTATTCTCCTGGCACCAGGTCTCCAGGTTCCTAATCTCCTCCAGGTAGGCCGTCTCGATGTTGTCGGAGATCAGGCCCACAACAGCAGTGTCGTCAGCAAACTTGACAATGGAGGTGGTGTCGGATGTGGCAACACAGTCATAAGTGTACAGTGAGTACAGCAGGGGGCTTAAAACACAGCCCTGAGGCACTCCAGTGCTGAGTGAGATGGAGGGGGAGACTTGTTTTCCTACCCTCACTGATTGGGGTCTGTCTGTGAGGAAGTTGAGGATCCACTGACACAGTGATGAGCTGAGTCCTAGATCCGTCAACTTGGTGAAAAGCTTAGAGGGAATTATTGTGTTGAATGCTGAACTGTAGTCCACGAACAGCATCCTAACATAATTCCCTCTGCCAGTGTCCAGGTGACTCAGGGATGTGTGGAGCAGGTGAGATATGGCATCGTCTGTGGAACGATTAGTCCGGTAAGCAAACTGAAGTGAGTCGATGGTGGGAGGAAGTGAAGAAGTGATGTGATCTCTCATCAGTCTTTCAAAACACTTCATCACAATTGAAGTCAGTGCTGAAGTCCTTAATTACCTGAAGTCAGGTAATTAATAAAATGCTGTCTGTAAATACATCAGTACAGATATTACCATTTAAGGTTGAGCCTAAAGAACTGAAACAGAGTTATTGCAATGGTAGCTGTCACTTCAGTCATTCCTTATATTACTGCCCTCTGCCAAGACAAAGAATAGAGATGACACTATTGATTTAAGTTAATTTGTTTAAATGGCACAAGCACACACATTTCCAGTCCCTTCAAAATCTGAGCTAAGAATTAAATTAAGAATTAAATATAAACAATGAATCAATTTAAAGCAGAAACTGCACACCAGTCATCAGAAGTGTGGTAAAATAACATGAGTATTGTATAGTTTTGTAGGGTCTAGCATATATAGCCACATTTTATATGGGCTGGGTTTGAGGGTTGAAATCATAAGCCATATAACCCAGTTATTTTTACTTACCTGTAGTTTGTCAGTAAATGAATGTGTCGCTGATAAAAGAGTGATGGATTTCATTGCAATTGTTTTTAATAAACTGTTTCTTCTTTTTGTAGAAGTCATTAGCATCTGTGGAGGAATGTATTTATGTATTTGAATACCTGCTATCACTGAACTGAACTCTGTCTCCCCACTGCCAATTTGGTGTATTCCCGATCGAAAGTTTAAGACCAGTTGAAAAATGGCAAAAAATAATATTTTACATGGTTGGATTTTAACAAGGTTAAGTGGTCTTAAAATTTTGATCGGGACTCTAAATGGTTGTTTGCATTTCTTAAAGGAGCGACACTGTAATTCAGTTTCACGCAAATGACAATAAACACATTCAAATTCAAATATCTACTGGACAGTCTCTAGGGCACCTTTGCACAGCCTGCAACTTGGGTCCTATCAACTGTATTTGGCTTGAAGCTCTATGAGCCTGGTGCTTATCACCCTAAAAAATCTTAGAAATATGGTACCAAATCAGATGCTTACTCTGGATGGCATTACTTTGGCCTCCAGTAAGGAATTTTGTGAGGAATTTTGTAGTCATTTCTGACCAGGATATGTCAATCAATGCACATATTAAACAAACATGTAGAACTGCTTTCTTCCATTTGCACAGAATCTCTAAAATTAGAAACATCCTGTCTCAGAGTGACGCTGGAAAACTAGTTCATGTATTTATTACTTCTATGCTATACTACTGCAATTCATTAATATCAGGATGCCCTAAAAAAAGCTTTTAGATGATCCAAAATGCTGCAGCAAGAGTACTGACAGGGACTAGAAAGAGAGAGCATATTTGTCTTTTATTGGCTATTCTTCATTTACTCCCTGTCAAATGCACAACCAAATCTTTCTTATCCCTTTCACCATCATGAATAATCAGGCTCAGACCTCATAGTACCATATGACCCCAATAGTGGATTTTGCTGTTATTTGCTGAATCTATGCTGAGCCCACTGCAACCTTTGCATTAATCCTCTCAGATTGTAGAGTGAAGAAGCAGTAGTGAATAGAAACCAACAATAGAAACACTCTCAAAGGCTGTTGTGAAAACTGGTCATTCTCCGTCTTCTTCTTTGCTTGTTTTGATGTTTAAGCATACTAGCATTACTCACAGTTTGAGCCAGTCAGTCAGTCATGGATACTCCTGATCTCATCTTGTTATGCGTATAAGCACATCTCTCCACAGAATCAATTTCTTATACTTACACTAAAGAGCTGTCAAAGGACACTGGGGATAAGATTATAGACCTGTACAATGCTGGAATGGTTTGTAAGATCATCAGCAAGAAACTTGGTGAGATAGGTGAAAACTGTTGGTAAGATTATTCAGAAATGATCATTAATCATTGCCACTCAGGAGCTCCAGTGGTATTCTCGAAACAACCAAGGCATAGAAATCTCCTAGTCAGATGCCCAAGCCACCTCATCTGAACTGCTCCCAAATACCTGAGCTCCTTAAATCAATAGTTTGATTTAATTTTGAATAGTTTTAGAGCAGAGACACAATCCAAAGCAAAAACAGTCCACCCCGGGGTGTGGCTAGAAAATCTGTCCACAAAAGTTATGAACTGAATCAATGACAAAAGGGCAGCCTTGGTGGAGTCTAGCTGCCACCAGGAACCAGTCTGACAGTAGCTTGCAGTAGCTGGCAATACACATCAAGTTGTCATTTGTGCTGTACAGGGGCTGGATGACTTATTACAGTGCACCGTTTATCCGATACTTCTAAAGCACCCCCACAGGATCCCAGATGCAGAGGAGCAGGGAATGAACCCAGATGTCTGTTAGAGATAAATCCAAAATACCAACACCAAGCTGGGGATATACAAGTATACCCACCCATGCTGGCTGCCTCTTATCCATGACAGAGTGTCACGGTTTGGCGGGGCAAGCCGTGTGGAGTTGGAGACAGGACCCAAAAGGCGGCAGCTCTGGTGCAGGTGAGTATTTATTTACAGGAGTGGGTACAAACAGCGATGGTGGGTGAACATGAAACCGGAAACCTAAACTGGGTAAACTAACAACACAAACCAGAAACGAAGATGCAGGGAGATCCGGGGAAATACATATGGAGAGATGCAGGGAGACCGAGGGGAAACAACACAGACGAACCAGCAACTACTATGACAGAAGACACAACTTAAATACACTCAGAGAACACAGGGAGATTACACACAGGTGGGGAACACAGCTGGGAGTGATTAACATGACGAGACTAGTGAGGCAACTGAAAACACTCACATAAGACGCAGACCTTCACAATAAAACAGGAACTTACACATGAAAGGACACAAACTAAGAAACGCGGACTAGATACAGGAACACACGGGCAGAACAGAATAAACACTAAACAGAGGAAGAACAGAACCAAAAATCACAAGAAGAGAAAACACAAAACGCTGGGTCAAAAGGACCCAGGATCATGACACAGAGTTGTGTAGAGTCTAGCCCCTCTCCAGAGTTCCAGAGCCCAAGATATGTTTTTTAGCCAAGTGCCAGCCTCATGTACCAGCTCAGGCTCCAATTCGACCATTAGACATCCATCCATCCATCCATTTTCATCCGCTTTGTCCGGGGCCGGGTCGCGGGGGCAGCAGCCTAAGCAAAGAGGCCCAGACCTCCCTCTCCCCAGCCACCTCCTCCAGCTTATCCGGGGGAATACCAAGGCGTTCCCAGGCCAGCCGAGAGATATAATCTCTCCAGCGTGTCCTGGGTCTGCCCCGGGGCCTCCTCCCGGTGGGACATGCCTGGAACACCTCACCCAGGAGGCGCCCAGGGGGCATCCTTGTCAGATGCCCGAACCACCTCAGCTGGCTCCTTTCGATGTGGAGCAGCAGCTGCTCCACTCTGAGCCCCTCCCGGATGGCCGAACTTCTCACCCTATCTCTAAGGGAGAGGCCAGCCACCCTTCGGAGGAAGCTCATTTCTGCCGCTTGTATCCGCGATCTCGTTCTTTCGGTCACTACCCACAGCTCGTGGCCATAGGTGAGGGTAGGGACGTAGATCGACCGGTAAATTGAGAGCTTCGCTTTTACACTCAGCTCCCTCTTCACCACGACGGACCGGTGCAGCGTCCGCATTACTGCAGCTGCAGCCCCAATCCATCTGTCGATCTCCGGCTCCCTTCTCCCATCACTCGCGAACAAGACCCCGAGATACTTGAACTCCTCCACTTGGGGCAGGAACTCATCCCCGACCCGGAGTGGGCACTCCACCCTTTTCCGGCTGAGAACCATGGCCTCAGATTTGGAGGTGCTGATCCTCATTCCCGCTGCTTCACACTCGGCTGCGAACCGCTCCAGTGCAAGCTGGAGGCCCTCACCCGATGAAGCCAACAGAACCACATCATCTGCAAAAATCAGAGATGAGATTCTGAGGCCACCAAAGCGAAAGCCCTCCGCCACTTGGCTGCGCCTAGAAATCCTGTCCATAAAAATTATGAACAGAACCGGAGACAAAGGGCAGCCCTGGCGGAGCCCATCACCCACCGGGAACGAGTCCGACTTATTGCCGGCAATGCGAACCAAGCTCTTGCAACGGTTGTATAGGGATCGAATGGCCCGTAGCAATGGGCCAGACACCCCATATTCCCGCAACACCTCCCACAGGACACCCCGAGGGACACGGTCGAATGCCTTCTCCAAGTCCACAAAACACATGTAGACTGGTTGGGCAAACTCCCATGCACCCTCAAGTATCCTGGAGAGGATAAAGAGCTGGTCCAGTGTTCCGCGACCAGGACGAAAACCGCATTGTTCCTCCTGTATCCGAGGTTCGACTAACGGACGAACTCTCCTTTCCAGCACCCTGGCAAAGACTTTCCCAGGGAGGCTGAGGAGTGTGATCCCCCTGTAGTTGGAACACACCCTCCGGTCCCCTTTCTTGAAGATGGGGACCACCACCCCGGTCTGCCAGTCCACAGGTACTGCCCCTGATCTCCACGCAACATTGCAGAGGCGTGTCAACCAGGACAGCCCTACAACGTCCAGAGCCTTCAGGAACTCGGGGCGGACCTCATCAACACCAGGGGCTCTGCCACCAAGGAGTTGTTTAACTGCCTCAGTGACCTCGCCCCCGGAAATTGGCGGGTCATTCCCCTCATCCCCAGACTCTGCTTCCTCCTCGGAAGACGTGTCAGTGGGATTAAGGAGGTCCTCGAAGTATTCCTTCCACCGCCTGACAATTTTCTCAGTCGACGTCAGCAGCGCTCCGCCAGCACTATACACAGTGCAGGTAGAGCACCGCTTTCCCCTCCTGAGACGTCTGACGGTTTGCCAGAATCTCTTCGAGGCAGCCCGAAAGTCTTTTTCCATGGCCTCTCCGAACTCCTCCCACACCCGAGTTTTTGCTTCAGCCACTGCCCGAGCCGCATTCCGCTTGGCCTGTCGATACCTGTCGGCTGCCTCCGGAGTCCCACAGGCTAACCAAGCCCGATAGGACTCCTTCTTCAGCCTGGTGGCTCCCTTCACCTCTGGTGTCCACCATTTGGTTCGGGGATTACCAGGCACCAACCACCTTGCGGCCGCAGCTCAATGCAGCAGCTTCGGCAATGGAGACGCTGAACATGGTCCATTCGGACTCAATGTCCCCAGTCTCCCTCGGAATGCTGTTGAAGCTCTGCCGGAGGTGTGCGTTGAAGATCTCGCGGACTGGGGCCTCAGCTAGACGTTCCCAGCACACCCTCACTACGCGTTTAGGTGCACCAGGTCTGTCCAGCGTCTTCCCCCGCCACCTGATCCAACTCACCACCAGGTGGTGATCAGTTGACAGCTCAGCCCCTCTCTTTACCCGAGTGTCCAGAACATATGGTCGCAGGTCTGCTGATACGATTACAAAATCGATCATCGACCTACGGCCTAGAGCATCCTGGTGCCACGTGCACTTATGGACACTCTTATGTTCGAACAGGGTGTTCGTTATGGCCAAACTGTGATTAGCACAGAAGTCCAATAACAGAGCACCGCTCGGGTTCAGATCAGGGAGGCCGTTCCTCCCAATCACGCCCCTCCAGGTCTCGCTGTCGTTACCCACGTGAACATTGAAGTCTCCCAGCAGGACAACAGAGTCTCCAGGTGGAGCACCCCCCCCCCCCCCCCCCCCCGGGACTCTAAGAAGGCTGGGTACTCTGAACTGCCACTCGGCGCATAAGCACAGATGACAGTCAGGACCCGTTCCCCGACCCTAAGGCGCAGGGAACAAACCCTCTCGTCCACCGGGAAAAACCCCAACGTACCGGCAGCAAGCCGAGGGGATATTAGGATACCCACCCCAGCCCGCCGCCTCTCACCAGGGGCAACTCCAGACTGAGACAGAGTCCAGCCCCTCTCCAGGAGACTGGTTCCAGAGCCCAAGCCATGTGTAGAGGTGAGCCCGACTATATCTAGCCGGTACCTCTCAACCTCACGCACTAACTCAGGCTCCTTCCCCACCAGAAAGGTGACATTCCATGTCCCTATTGCCAGTCTTGGCAGCCGGGGGTCAGTCTGCCAGGGCCTCCGCTCCTGGCCGCCACCCGGCACACAATGCACCCGACCCCTATGGCGCCTCCTGCGGGTGGTGGGCCTGCGGGAGGATGGGCCCATGTCTCCTCTTCGGGCTGTGCCCGGCCGGGCCCCATGGACTAAGGCCCGGCCACCAGATGCTTGCCCTCGGGCACCCTCCCCGGGCCTGGCTCCAGGGCGGGGCCCCGGTAACCCTATCCCGGGCAGGGTAAACTGTTCCCTCGATGTCCTTTTCATAAGGGTCTTATGAATCGCTCTTTGTCTGGTCCCTCACCCAGGGCCAATTTGCCATGGGAGACCCTACCAGGGAGGCAAAAGCCCCCAGACAACATAGCCCCTGGGATCCCTGTGACACACAAACCCCTCCACCACGATAAGGTAGCGATTCAAGGAGGGGCGACCATTAGACATATTTAATGAATTACATATGAAAAATGTTTAGGATATAAATATGATATATTTTAGGCCCTAGTATATTTATATTATTGTTAATGAAATGAAACTAATCTCAAAAGCTAGATTCAACACAGACAATGAAAAATTTGAACTTTCTCCAGTAAGACAAATTATATAAAGATTTTTGCCTCCATCTCTGTCAAACAATGCAATCCAAAATCTCTCTCTTGTACTGTCTCAACAGTTAGGCAACAGGAGCTTTGCTTCATAGTTTAGACTGTCATATTTGATCTTAGTGTCCTTCATAGGATGCTGAGTCAGGATACGGCTCCTGGCTTAAAGCTCATGTTGAATACATATATTTCCACTGCCGATATTGACCATGCCACAGCTGTTGAAGCCTTTTTATTCAGCTATATTTTAACATGTTAAGGAGCATTTATTGCTGCGGTTTAAAGCAGCTACTGCTGCCTTAGTAAGTAACTGGCTGCAGACAGCAGACATTTGAAAAAAAAACACCTCTGAATTTATAAACTTATAAAACAAAAATTTTATTTTTTATAAAGAAAACTGTGCAAAAAATATTTGAGCAGATAGATGTGTGGTGTTGTCTGCAGGTCCAGGGTAGTAGACTGGAGTGATGGACCTAGCATGCAGCAGCTACAACAATGGTGTGTGTGATATAGTTATAAGACCCTTTATATTTACACAAAATAATAGCAACAAGCCAAACCATTTTCAAGATTCAAGATTTAAATTTTTATCAATTTTCAATAATTATATCAAGCAGTAGTTCAGATCAGACAAGTGAGCTCCTTACCAAAGACAGCTTGTTACATCCTCATCTTCTGTCCAATCAACAGACTGCCTGTTCAGAGAATTTGTAATATTATCTGGTCGAACTATTACATTTACAGTGGAGCCTGATAATACATTGAGTTGAGGTCTGCAACCAGATGTGCATGGTTGTGTTTCGCTGAGTGGCCATCTGGCAGCAACATAAGGATGTTTTATAGTTGGTCATATTTTGGAAAATTAATCTTACTAAACTGACTGAAACTACTTTTATTTTTTCTTAGGAACAATACATGCTCATTGTTATGATGATTTTTTTAACCATAAAAGCTATGTAATACTGTACAACAGATTGATGGGACAGCAATGCAGTGGACTCAGGACTAGCCTTAAAATCTTCTGATTTTAAACATTTCTTCAGCAGTAAAGTAATCCAGTGACTTTGTTACACAGCAAGCAATACGTGTTGATAATTGATGTGGCAAACTTACAATTTGTAGACAAATATACTTTAAAACAGCACTTATGTTGCTGCCATGGCATAACTCAACTTAACACAGTAACCAGAAAACTTTGAATAAATCTTTGAATAAATCCCCAACAGTGTCACCAGCAAAGCACCCCCATACTATCACACCTTCTCCTCCATGCTTCACGGTGGGAAGCATGCATGTAGAGACCATCAGTTCACCTATTGTGCGTCACACAAAGACACAGCGGGAGGAACCAAAGATCTGAAATTTCGACTCATCCGACCAAAAAACTGATTTCCACTGGTCTAATGTCCATTCTTTGTATTTCTTGGCCCAAACTCTACTTGTTCCTTTCCATTAGTAGTGGTTTCTCAGCAGCTATTTAACCATGAAGGCCCAAACCCCAATAAGAAGGCAAGAAATTCCACAAACCCCTCCTGACAAGGCACACCTGAGAAGCATTTCAAGTGACTACATCATGAAGCTCATTGAGAGAAGGCCAAGGGTTTGCAGCACTGTCAACAAAGCAATGGGTGTCTACTTTCATAAATCTAAAATAAAAGACATATTTAGTTATTGAATTATTTAACTTTTTTTCTTTGCTACATAATTTCATTAATCTTATTTCATACATTTTTTGTCTTCAGTATGTATCTACAAAGTAGAAAGTAGTAAAATAAGGAAAAAACGTTAAATGAGAAGGTGTGTCCAAACTTTTGACTGGTAGTGTAACTACCAGTATTGGGAATAACGGCGTTACAAGTAACGGCGTTACTAACGGCATTACTTTTTTCAGTAACGAGTAATCTAACTAATCACTATTCCTATCGTTGCAACACCGTTACCGTTACTAACAACAAAATATGGTGCGGTCGCGTTACTATTTTTCAACAAACAGACGGTTGAAGCTTACCGCATCTTATATCAGTTGCACGGAAGTAGCTGTAAGTAATCTGGGCACAACAGCTTTAAGCAGCTGCGCGTGCTCCCGCAGACGGCAATCACGATCACTTTTTGGCACAACACCTGGAGCTAATGGGGCAAAACAATCGCATGAGTGCTGCTGTTTGACTGAGGAAGAATAAAGTAGTCGTGGTAAGCCAATCACATAACCACTTCAAGATTGCAAAGCAACAAGGTGATATATACCAGTTTTTAAATTGTGTTGATAGGCCACGTAAAACCAGTCATGATAAACAATATATATATGCGTGTTTTTTCCTCAATAGTTTCGTCACGTTTATTGTCTAAGGACAGCGCTAGCAAGCACTCTCTTCTTATGACCAAAAAATGTAAAAAAGAATAAAACAACAAGCAGCCCGTTCGTATTGGTGGAAAACTGTACCATGTCGACCAATCAAAAAATGATATGGCAACATGAAATTTGGTTGTTTAGGAAGAGGTTTTAGGAGTGATGGCGAGAGAGAGAGAGAGAGAGCGAGAGAAAGAGAGAAAGACAATTAAAAAATGTTTGTGGTTGTTACAGTTAAAAATATAACTTTTTCCACTTGGATTTTATGTTTTTTGTCTGATTTTAGATCAACTGTGTTAATACAGTATGTCAAAATGAAAACATAACTGTAAATTCAGACATTTGAGGTTGTGCTGAATAGAATGATACTAAACAAGGCAAATTACATAGTTTTTAGAGGTCGAATGTAGAGGTAAAATCAAAAGTAGTCAAAAAATGGCCAATTATAACCTGGACCCCAGACGGTTAAACGTTTTTGTTAAAGTAACGCAATAGTTACTTTTCAAGTAATTAATTACTTTTAGAATATTGTAACTCAGTTACTAACTCAGTTACTTTTTTGAAGAAGTAACTAGTAACTATAATTAATTACTTTTTCAAAGTAACTTGCCGAACACTGGTAACTACAAGTTTGTTAACCATGTCTCGGGTTCTGAAGATTGTCTAAACATTCCTTAGCATGAGTAAATGACATCCTCACTTACACCTTTTCCATTTTTACACTGCATTGTTTTAAACAAACAAAAGCACTTTGGAGACCTCACACTGTAAAATCTAATTAGTTCCCAGAACTCAAAAAAATTGAGGAAACTCATTGCCGCAAAAAAATTGAGTAAAGCTTAGCTAAAAATGACTAAATTAGGACAACTTATTTATTTTGAGTACTCTGTATGATAGGTTTGTAGCTTGAACCTATTCGCTGGAACGTTGAAGACAATATAATTACACAGCAAGCAAGACACGAAGTAGGCAAAGTTCTTCATGTTTCTCGTGCACGGGAGAGAACCGGACAAACGCCGTTCCTTCGCTTGACCCCAGTTGCTCTCGTCTGCTCCCCCGTAACACTGCTCTTTTATTGAGGTTACATGAATATGCATAGGTTCATTAACATATGACGTCTACATACACACAAAGAGTACCTTGCCTTTGTGTGTGTGTGTGGGGTCAGAGTGTGACCCCATAAATAACTTCCCTAAACCTGCTGGTCTGGAAATCCAACAGTTCATCAAACCAAAAGGCACTTAGACTAAGACAGATATAGCTACGTTAATCCTACCATAAAACAATAAGACAAGGTACGACCTCTCCCATGCTCCCAGAGTGCTCTCTAATGCACACAAAGTTTGCAGACTATCAAGGATCAAACCTCTACCAATCTAAAACTAATTATAAAACTCTAAGCATATATAAGTAGATATTTCTAAGCATAAATGACAATCAACAATACAAAACCTACCACTGTACAAGCTCATTAGTTCCTAGAACTCAAAAAAATTAAGGAAACTCATTGCCTCAAAAAAACTAAGTAAAGCTTACTTAAGATGACTGTTAGGACAACCTATACAGTGCAAGTCTGCAGTATTAAGAATAACTTGATATATCTGACTGTACAATACTAATTGTTTACTTACAGACAAACATTTCAAGTTCAACTAAATAAAAAAAATTTGTGGTAACCTGAATATGATTAAAAATAATTAACAACACTTTTTTTAATGATGTTAAAATCAGCCCAACTTTTATTTTCAAATACAACAAAGTATAACAGCCAACATACTGGACACTGTTCTGCTGAACAACAAACAATTATATTGCCATCACTGTTATAATCTTACAATGAAACAAAGTCTCAGATGTAATTATTCTGAAAATAGGTTTAGGCCTACCACAATTTTGTTTTGTACTTACATTACTTATATAATCAAAATAAAATATTTGTTGTTCTGTCACAATTGCAGTCTCTAATTTAAACAACACATTCGTTTTTCATTCCAACACAGGAGCTGGAATGTTGTATTATTTTAAGGATGGCTTGTTTCCAGTCCAGGCATTACTGCCTGAATGACTATCATGGATCGAGGTGATCCAAATGTAGGTGCAGAAGAAAGTCTTTAACTTCCCTTCAGTACAGTGGCAGTGGATGTGGGTTGGAGATGCAATGACCTTGAACCTGCAGGCGATCACTGACCACACCATCTGTGACGGAGGACTCATCTCTTCTGTTGTCCTGCAAGCAAACAATCATATTTTTTGGAACATGAACTTAATTGCTTTCTTAAAACATTTTTTCTGCATTTGGTATAAAACAGACTCCAATTTACACAATATCAGGCGCCCTCCCCACCGGAGAGGTGACATTCAATGTCCCAATTGTCAGTCTGGATAGCTGTGACCACCACCCAACATACAATAATGTCATGAAAGCATCATTTTAAAAAGGGCTATGCAAACATGGCCAATAACTTTCATTCTAATGATGTGCAAAATGATTTGGGCACAAAACAAATTTTGTTGTTAGAAAACTTGCAGACTTCACTATATACAGTGTAGACCCTCTAAACTAAGTTTGGGGGATGTGATCTTTCAAGAAATGCAGACCGAACTGTTGTTGTTTGTTTACTTACACAGCATGTCTTGTAGAATTAACTGGAGTCTCCAGCAACAGCATAGTGCAGTCATATCTCAAGTCTAATAACAGAAGACAGGAAAAGATCAGTAAAGAAACAACTTCCCCAAACCAAAGCACAAATAAAACAATAAGTAAAACAGGCTGATCTAATGTATGATTAAAGTTCAGCCTGATTAATATAAATGTCACTGATAGTTGCTAATATATTGGAAAACCAAAATACTTACCACTGAGTTGATGTCTTTCTGTCCAACAACAGGAGTGCTGGTCCTGAGCCTCAAAGACAGTAAGAAGCAAGCAAAGGGAGAAAAAGCAGAACATTTTTCAGAACCCGATTTGATCCTTAATGGCTGTGCAATCATTGTAGCATAGAGTTTGCTTATGTTGTTAAATAAGGGCTAGATTTGACATTAATAGATGTTCAAAAGCTGCCACAAAGCATGAAAAAAATAAACGTCTCTGAAAACTTTGGTGCATTTTTGCAAATATGTGATGTCTTGATAAATCGAGCAGATACTTGAACTTTACACAGCTGCATTCTCGCCTGAAAATATCTTAAAAGTTTATTTTGTGACCCAGAAAAAGTAATACGTTTTTTAGCCGCGCTCCTCCGCCATTGCCGCGCTTACAAGTAGGCACAGGCTCCAACAACCGTGGCCGACAAATGCGATCCTCCTTTTCCCCAGACTACCCTTTCTTGGTCACAAAATAACCTTTTACGATATTTTCAGCCGAGAATGTAGCTGTGTAATGCTCAAATATCTACTTAATTTATCAAAATATCACTTATTTGCAAAAGTGCTTCCACGTTTTCGGAGAGCTCCGTTATCCACCAGCGTGATAGCTGACCGGGAGGTCAAGGCTTGATAAGAGTCGGTGAGCACAGCTAACTCCTGGCATATTGTTTTCAAACCCCCCCCCCCCCGTGGTCTTTTGCTACTCAGGTTAAACATGATATATATAATTAGTTAGTTAGTTAGTTAGTTAGTTATGGCTATGGATTGAAAATACCCCCCACACCACACCACACCCCACCCCTAACGGCTGCACCTCCCGAAGAATTTTGTCTGGGCTCTTATCTCACTTTTTTTTTTCAAATAATCAACAGAAAATTTCACAGACATAGTTTTATGTAAGGTTTTTAAGGCTGTGGTGTTAATTTTTAAGTAACATGAGCCCAGCGGCAGCAGCAACGCTAGGCTAACACTAACTAGCTAGCAAGATTATAAACCTGGTGCTAAACAAAGAGAAGCCACAAAATCAGTTTGAATAAGAGTAAACATTTACTCACCAAGTCACACTGTTAGACTTTTCATCGCCACTTTACGGTAACATACTGGCGTCACTGTTGCCAGCGTCGTACCGTGACGCCGTGTTACGGTAGCTTACTGTTCTGCAGGATGATACCGTTTTTTGCTGGTGTGGTATAATACTCTTGGACAAATTATGGTAACGCACCGTAGCCTTTTTTACGGTATCTCACTGGCGACAGCGACGCCAGTGAGATACCGTTATGTCGTTATGTCGTAAATTACGCCAACAAAGCAACATCATACTGTGATTAAAAAATTGGTATACTACCGTTTATTCACGGTATGTCACTGTAAGCCCGCTGCAAGGTAATAAACTGCAATATATTAACCAGTAACTTACCGTTATCACGCATAATCAGTACCAAAAATATTCATCTCTGCTAGAGGATACTGTGTCCCAACAGGCAGTCATTTACTGTTTAACAGGTCGTAATTTTACTGTAATTTCAGTTAACAGTAACATACTGTAAGAGACTGGAGGGTTCCAAAAAAATTGGATAGATAGATACACACACACAAAATATAATTCATGTGCTTTACACCACTTTATTTATTATCACTGATTTTTCCCTGCTGAAATACACATTTCCAAAATCAAAAACTGAAAAGAACTGAAAACATTTTCATTGAGGAAGCACTTGTTTTTACTAAACCATCCATTATTTTCTCAGATGGTTGTACAAACAATAACGATATTATGTCATATCCATATCATGGCAGACAACATATGCTCAAGTGTTGGGTTTTCTTAGTTATATTTTGTAGGGTCTTAAACCTACAGTGTGAAGTGCCTTGGCATTCATTTTGTTGGCACCATACAAATAAACTGAATTGTAATGAATATAATATCAAGCCCCACACTTCTGCCTTTATATACACTTTGTCCAAAATACTGGCTCACACCACCAAATCAATGCACAAAGCCAGGTCCACAAGGACATGGATGAGCGTGTGTGGTGTGAAGGAACTTGACTGACCTGCACTGAACCCTGATCTTGCTTTGTGGACTGAGTTCATTGATTTGTAGGGTGAGCCAATACATGTGACAATTAGAGTGTAAGTAGCTGAAGTAATTTTTAACAAACGGGTAAAAGAAGGAAAAAAAATCAAAACTGTTGCACTCAAAAAACCTATTGGACAGAGACAGCGTCTTGCAAGATGGCAAGAGAGCTTGTCTTCATTGTTGCTCGTCTTGTGTAAATGTCCAGAACACATGGGCCATGGATCATCTGTGGAGACATGGGTAACAACACATTGGTCACCTAAATTATACAAGAAATTCACTAAAAATGGCAAAAACAGTTACCTAATTTGAAGTTCTCCACTCAAATTCAGTAAGCTGCTGGAGGAAAGTTGTGACATGAGGGTTAATGTGAACAACCTTTCGCTTCACAGTGGTCCCAGTCTTTCTGCTTGTCCCAAACTTGGAGGTACATTTTGTTCCCTCTTCAGGGTTTATCCTTACAAAAAACCTTGCACACGCCGACTCCTGGTATTCCAGGTTCAATACATAGAATGAACCAAACAAGACTGATATTGCATCAGCAAAGATGTTCTCTTTGTCCAGCTCAACAATTACACGCCCCTCTGCACTCACCATCTAGCAGGTGGCGGTCATTGAACTTTGTCCTTAAATGTATAGGGGCAACATGTTGTCATTATGCAACATAAAATAATTTCAATACTTCACTTCTTCACACTGTCTAGATAGTGTTGAAATCTCCCAATTCTTTTAATCTTTGGGCTGAAGGAAGGACAATACTCGGTGTATAAATGCTCAATCAGCAATCATTTATTTCCATACAATTCAACACTTATGAGCATTAGAACCATCATGATGGGGAGACCTGCCTGCAGAGGGTCACAGCGAGTCTCAAAATGGTGACGGGTTACACAGCCTCTTATAGCTCCTAGCGGCCCCCACCTAGTCGTAAAAGCCTAAACATTCACATTCTTTCTCTCTTACGGCGCCTAAGTTATGACCTCGGCTCCTTGTTTCTCTGCTCTCTGTAAGGTGGGGGTATGGAATGTGGTCTATCTCCCCTGTCTTAGACACAGAGTCTCCTGAACAATCTTTCTTTTTATGATTCAACAGTAAAGCATGTCAAGAAAACAGTGTAACACATTCACAGCAGATCAAGGATACAGAGTGATGCACACTTATCTAATGAACTACAAAAATGATTATGTTCTTTTAACCGAAAAGTATAATGAGGACTAAACTACATACACAGCACACCATCTAAACTAAAGGATAATATATGTCCTACAGCTGTTATCATAATTCAACTACTTTGATTACATATATAAGGTAACATATGATAACAGAATAATATCACAATAGTCATAAAGCAAATAGCTACGTACTGTTAATTATTAATGGCCTTATGTACATAAGTCCGTTTTAACATATTATAATTGTACATAATTGGGAATTATTCTGCACATTAAACACACCTAACAAACAGTCAGCCCAGTTAAATTACCAGAGATGAATCAACTGTATGGTTATTTTGGAGTTCATAGTTTGTGCTGCTGTTAAACTTTACAGTATTGACTTCAGTATTTCTGCTGTTGGTGTAGCTAGACTACTACGTTGATCAGTAATATGTAATGTGAAATTTGAGATTGTTACTTGGCTGGATTCACTGAGACACTTGTCCAACAACCTTGGTTTATAGAGGAAATTACAGAATTTTGAGCTAACAAAACAGAGACTGGATACCTGTGTCCACGAAAAGCTCCTGTGCCAAACAGAAATTCTAATATGGTCTAATCAGCTCTATTTCATAAATGACTTCTTACCAAGCATAATCAGCCTTGGGGTGATGGGCAGGTTGCTCTCTGCTTCAAGGGACATCCTGGTAGATGTTTCCTGCTAGAAAAAGGACCAAGATATTTTATGTAACAAATAAAAAAATATAACAGGACAGCAAGCAACAGCATTAAACATAGAGCTGTATGAAAAAAGCTTACATCTGCTAAGACAAAGAGGGAGTCTTCATCTTCCTTGTAATACTTCATCATGAGAAGTATGGCTGCTGTGCCAACCTTGTTGTTGGCCAAAACTCCCTCACTTTCTATCTGCTGGATGAGTGTCCTTATACCAAGGTTCCATTTGAGCTTCTGGGTGGAGAAATAGTTAACAATCCTTCTGCCTTTGGTTATGAGGGCCTGACCTAAGCGCTCACAGATATCGATGCCTGTGAGTTTGTAAAAGTGGTTCGAAAAACCTTTCCGAGTAAACAAGAATGACCACTGCTCCTGAATTTCAGCTACTGAAAGTGAGGGACAACTGTTGATAAGCTGCTGCTGAGAAATATATGTGAGGCACATGAAGTCATCCACATCAGGTCTCTCCACAGCTCCAGGTCCTTCTGAATTAAAAATTGTTAACAAGATGCGTTTCTTTTCCTCTAAAGAAGCTGGCGTTTCCCCCTCAGGAAGTTCAACTGGCTGCCAATTTATACAGCCATAGCTATCCACAAGGCATCTAACTTTTTTATGTGAGGTTGCATTACTGTTGGAACTGCAGTCTTCCTCATTCCTGGTTCTCTTTGTTTGACGAAGTCTATGTGTTGTATTATCTCGATTAACATGTTCAACTCTAGATTTGATGCTTCTTAGTAGTGAATAATGTCCACAACCCAGTCTTTCTCCCTTTTCAGTAAAATCTGCAAATGTTTGAGGGTATCTGTCTACAATGATCTTAGCAACCTCTTCACAAGATGCACGTTTAATGTTTCTGCAGTTAACTTGCATGGCCTCCACAACAATTCTAATCATACTTCTTTCCTCTGGATGACCTCTGTCTCCTCTTGTGATTGCATGCGACAGTTGGAGTGGAAATCATTCCCAAGCTCCAGAGTAATGGTGTCATTCAAATTCTTTGGTCTGCCATCTAAAAAAAAGAGAGATGGTGTTAGATTCAGTGTCTACTTTTGTTACAGCTGCAAAGATCCTGAAATTCCTCTATGATGCTCTGTACAGGGAGTGCAGAATTATTAGGCAAGTTGTATTTTTGAGGAATAATGTTATTATTGAACAACAACCATGTTCTCAATGAACCCAAAAAACTCATTAATATCAAAGCTGAATGTTTTTGGAAGTAGTTTTTAGTTTGTTTTTAGTTTTAGCTATTTTAGGGGGATATCTGTGTGTGTAGGTGACTATTACTGTGCATAATTATTAGGCAACTTAACAAAAAACAAATATATACCCATTTCAATTATTTATTTTTACCAGTGAAACCAATATAACATCTCCACATTCACAAATATACATTTCTGACATTCAAAAACAAATCAGCGAACAATATAGCCACCTTTCTTTGCAAGGACACTCAAAAGCCTGCCATCCATGGATTCTGTCAGTGTTTTGATCTGTTCACCATCAACATTACGTGCAGCAGCAACCACAGCCTCCCAGACACTGTTCAGAGAGGTGTACTGTTTTCCCTCCTTGTAAATCTGACATTTGATGATTGACCACAGGTTCTCAATGGGGTTCAGATCAGGTGAACAAGGTGGCCATGTCATTAGTTTTTCTTCTTTTATACCCTTTCTTGCCAGCCACGCTGTGGAGTACTTGGACGCATGTGATGGAGCATTGTCCTGCATGAAAATCATTTTTTTCTTGAAGGATGCAGACTTCTTCCTGTACCACTGCTTGAAGAAGGTGTCTTCCAGAAACTGGCAGTAGGACTGGGAGTTGAGCTTGACTCCATCCTCAACCCGAAAAGGCCCCACAAGCTCATCTTTGATGATACCAGCCCAAACCAGTACTCCACCTCCACCTTGCTGGCGTCTGAGTCGGACTGGAGCTCTCTGCCCTTTACCAATCCAGCCACGTGGTGGTCGTCTTTCAGCCTTTCTTACCTTGGCCATGTCTCTGAGTATTGCACACCTTGTGCTTTTGGGCACTCCAGTGATGTTGCAGCTCTGAAATATGGCCAAACTGGTGGCAAGTGGCATCTTGGCAGCTGCACGCTTGACTTTTCTTAGTTCATGGGCAGTTATTTGGCGCCTTGGTTTTTCCACACGCTTCTTGCAACCCTGTTGACTATTTTGAATGAAACGCTTGATTGTTCGATGATTACGCTTCAGAAGCTTTGCAATTTTGAGACTGCTGCATCCCTCTGCAAGATATCTCACTATTTTTGACTTTTCTGAGCCTGTCAAGTCCTTCTTTTGACCCATTTTGCCAAAGGAAAGGACGTTGCCTAATAATTATGCACACCTGATATAGGGTGTTGATGTCATTAGACCACACCCCTTCTCATTACAGAGATGCACATCACCTAATATGCTTAATTGGTAAATGGTAAATGGCCTGTATTTATATAGTGCTTTACTAGTCCCTAAGGACCCCAAAGCGCTTTACATATCCAGTCATCCACCCATTCACACACACATTCACACACTGGTGATGGCACTGACACCCCAGGCTTTCGAGCCTTTACAGCTTGGAGTAAGACAACATGCATGAAGAGGATGATGTGGACAAAATACTCATTTGCCTAATAATTCTGCACTCCCTGTATAGTGCTGGTTGGCAAGAGCATTTTAGCCTGCATTTTTAAATGACACAAAGTCAACTGTCTTCTAATAGATTAACTGTGTCCTGTCCTTGTATTATGGCAAATCCCCCCATTTCTTGTTGCCTTGACTGCTGAACTGTCTACTATGTTCGGACACTTAAGTATTTAGAGCAGCCTTCAAATGGACATAATACTTTCCCCCCCATCTTTGATATGAAATCTGAGAGGGGCACAAAGAGTTGTGAAGTTTTGTGCAGCATACCCACATCCAGGAACTTGACAGCCGAGGTCACCGGTGAACTTATAAAACTCCTCCTTAGTGGTCTCCCTTCTTGTTCTTTGATTCCTAGGCATATGTGAATGAAGGCAGAAAATTTTCTGAAAGTGGCAGGACAGTTCTCAGTTCCACAAGAAAGCCTATAGTTAGCTACATGTTTGTGGCTTTTAACATGCAAACTGAACAATATATATTTGCGTTCACTGAAGCCACAAAATTTAGAAATACACATAGTTGCAAAAAGTTCAGTGACCAATTACCTTTCCAAAATTACATATGCAATGCAAAAAGTAAGAGTATTGTCAATAGGGACCAATTCCCAGTTTTTACCTGATGAAAATTATTCACAAAAGGCTTCAATAAACAGAAAATGTGTGCCAACAAGAGAGCAGTGCACAAAAATGAAAAGATATTTGAGCTCGACTCTTTAATGGGTTTAACATGACTTAGTCAGCACCCCGCAACGTACAGGTAGTACAAGCACACCTGAAAACACTGACCAGCTAACAGCTTTAAGCATTTGGGCGCAACCTCGGTAGTTCACCGATTCACCTGTTGCAAACGTCCAAGTTTCTATCAAGTCTCATATATCCATTGGCAACTATTACCTAACTAGTCTTTTGAGTCTCCACATTCATAGATATTGACATTTTGTCTTAGCATTTGAATGAAAATATCCTGGTAGGGTAGCTTGAAAGTCAAAACAAACAGTACTAAGAACGCATTTCTGACTTCTCTCGAATAAGTGAAAAAAACACTTATCTTCAGACTGATTAGCTGGTGTCAAACCAACTTTAATGTGTTCCATGTCAGTCCGTTTTAGGGAAAAAGTATTAAGTGGTTTCATTTAATTTTGAGATACTCCCGCATGGACGAGCAATTTGGAGTCTTGCAGAGTTATCACGAATAGCATACGATCTTCAGATATAATCCAATCAACCTTGCATATAACCCGATTGAACATCCAGTTACCTCTGACTACTTCTAAGTTGCACATGTTAACGGTCTATTCATCAATAGTTAATGGTCATGTTGTTCTCCTGATTTGCAGCTTTGTTTGAGTCTGAGTTGCGGTTTAAACGTGCAAAACTTGAGAAGCAGATCAATAGTTTCTTCTTGTTGTTATTTAATGGTGGTTGGCAACCAGCGAAAGGAGCATTAACCACCTCGAGCAATATTTTCTATCCCCATTGTTGTTTTGAAAGTGAATACCCGACGTGTGCGTCATACGTCACGTTGTACGTCAGGTGAAGGTGTGGTGTCGGCTATCGCACCTGTCGCATTACAAAGCTTTAAAAACGTAACAATCGCTTTAAAAACACAACCCAACGCGCTAAACATGAACAAACATAAACACCCGTGTTACAATATCACGTATATCCAGGACATCTCTTCTGAACAAAGACGAAGTCGTGCTACAAAGGAATTATTTGCTTAGGAGAGTGCATTTAATAGCAGTCTGGCCTGCCACAAAATGCACCACTAAAAATACAGTTTCTGCTTGTCCCAGAATTTATTCATTTTGAGAGTGAAGTTGTAGGACTGATGCTGGTTAGTTGTGTAGGTTTCATGGATGTGACACCTTAACTTGAGTAAAATGACGACCAGAGCATATTATTAGGTTAGTTCACTGTAGTTAGGCAGAGGTGTCTTAAAAAGTACCACCTTATACAAACCAAATGAAGGTCCAGTATAAGAAAGAATAAGAAGAGAAAAAAGGAACACCCTGCTAAATTAAGTCATTTTTAAACATTACTCTAAATGTAGCCACTAGTTTTTGTTGCTGGCCATACAAAAAATAAGTATACTTATAAGTATACTTCAATTATATTTCCCAAGTATACCTTACCTAGTACGTATACTAATAATGCTTCTTGGGACTATATTGGCCCCCGTTTTAGTACATAACAGTATTCTTGAAATTAACTTTTAGATGTACTTTTTGTTCACCAAAAATGTACTAGCATAATGTCATAATGTCTACAAGAGTATAATTAAATATACTCGACTCTATCAGAATACTAACCTTACAGTATTAATAATGTTTCACATTGTTTGAATAAACAAATACATTTATTAATATATGAGGTTCCATTGAGTTCAAGGAATTAAATTTTAGTGTGGCTGCAACTTACTCCTTAAGTTAAAAATGATGCTGTATATTGTAGTTTATATGTTATACTACTTTCACAGTGAATCGCATTTTATAGTAATACACTCTGAATGAGGATTTAAGTAATTACTCTTAGATCTACAGTGGAAAACAACAGAAATCCGGATGGTGTAATAGTATAATCTCAGTAACATCACCAATTAATACATTTGCTGTATTTTACAGCTGTTTCCATGAGTACGGTGAGTTACCGTAAAAATAATGTAATCTCATGGAATTTTCCCACAATTACATGAAAATTACAGTACTAAACTGCTAGCATCCTTTAGAGTTTTTTTACTGTTGATTTTGCAGTACTAAGCTATGGAAATTACTGCAAAGGCTAACAGTGCAGTGTATCAGGTAAAGATCCACAGCAATGACAATAATCTCTTGAGCTGACGCTTCTCCAGGTTTGCTCAACATATTCCATAACAAATGCTGGCACCATGAACATGCGGACTGATCCAGAGGGCGGAGGACGGTAGTCACGTGGCATTTTCAAAACACATCTTTCATCCTTCCGCACTGAGAAGCAAAACTTCCAGCTTATTTAGTTTTTCTAAGTAAAAATTGAGTTCAGCCTATTTAATATTTTTAATTAAACGCAATATTACATTTTACAGTGCAGAGTATCAGGCAAAGGCTAAAAGCATGAAAATCAAGATGAATTAGTATTGGCAACCCTGCGTTACTTCTTCAGAAAAGGTTTACATCCCTTCACACTTTTCCAAAGCAGTGCATGGTGATGACAGTAAAAAAAAAAGCAGAAGTTGTACAGCGTGCAATGTTTGGTAGCATATGCCCCAATGAGAATAATCAGTTTGACTTGTTAAAGAAAGGGGCTAAACTTTGCCATCATGATTTTGTTTGAGCCTGAATAAATTTATTGTTATCCTGCAGGATTTTGTTGCAATCTATAACATCTTTATACCCACAATGAAACATTCTCCTTCTTCACGTGTTAAGTGATGGTGAAACAAGGGAGATTTGCACGTTTTCTGCACAAATTCAACAGAGGAAAGACAGTTTCTGCTGCAGATATTTACAATTGTCAGAACTAGCACAGACTACATTAGTAGAAATGGCATTGTGGTCAGAGTGCTCTTTCAGTCATGATGTTACAGTGTGATGCATAAAGATTGATGGCTGAAAGATAGGTTTGGCTAGTTGGCATGCAGGGAATAACATGCCAGGGGCATCAATGGAAACACTTTTTTTCTTTTAAAAGCCTTTTCCATCACTGGTTTTTTACTAAGGTCAATGGTGCAGCAAAAGTATTTATATCCATTCAAACGAACCTGAACTATTAAAAAGGAAGAAGGCTAGGATACAGCCTTGTGGCTAAAATAAAGATACTAAAGTTGGTTATGCAGTGGCTCCTTGAATTACTTTTTCCAGATTCAATGTCAAGTTGGAGGTTTGTTTAATAGACACATTTACACTGTTAAAGCTGTGAGCTACATTGACACTGGAATGTGATAAATATTTAACATTTATTGGCATTCTCTTTAAATGTACTAATTACAATATTTCACCACTGATGACATTTCACTTCTAGGTGACGCCATCTTTTGATGCAAGTTGGTACCAGATAAAATGCCACTATTTGCTGTGGCTTTGAATGAGATAATTCGTTTTCAGTTTCAAAATTACACAGCAGTTGTCTTTGCATCCTGTGCATGGCATGAGTTCATTTTGGAAGCCTGTAAATTATTTAAATATTCAACATTTGAAACTATGTTTATCAATCAAATAGTATGTTGATGCTAATCGTGTTTGAAAGATTTGTAGGTAGGATATGAAAACTCACCCAAACAAAAAACTTTATCTATTGTTTATCACTAAATTGCTTACTTGCTTATACCATAAGATACTGTATTTTTATGCCATCTCATACAATACCAAACATAATATTTTTCTGCATCAATGATACAGGAAAGAAGGCTTGATCTTAGAGGGGGCAAAGCAGTGCATTTAAATTTCATGTAAATGTAAAGGCATTGCTTTACCATCGTTCCTTTGGAACAAAGGTAAAGCAAGAAATAGTGCTATGAATGATTTGTGTAATCATTCTGGGGACAATGAAAATTGTATTATACTTAGAACATTTTGTAAGTTGGATTTTATGTTAATACATGCTGTTCGTCTTGCCACCTCTGACAAGAAGAAGCTGAGAGTGAGAACAAGAGTGCACAAACCTGTTCTTTTATTCATACAGTCTACATACAGAAGGAATGCTTGCTGTTTATTAGACAGCACTCTTCAGTCCCCTGCAGCTTTTTGACAGTACTGAATAAATGTTGTTTTTCTTAGGCTGCTTAACATACAGCAGGGAGAGCTGAACTTCATTAATAAAAAAAAATACATAAAAATCAAACCTGAATTTTACCATAGTTGCAGGATGTAGACAGTTATTGGCTGTCAGGATCTGACTTTGACTGGATGTTATTGGCAGTTACCAGAAACTTTGCAAAAGTTTTTGCGGTGTATTCGCAGGCTAATAGAATCATGCCTGACAAACCTGAGATTTTATATAGAACACCAGCCCCATCTTCTGTCTCTGCCAGGAAAAGGCAATGTTATATATGTTCATCACATCAATACCAACAAAACTGTCAGGGAATGTAGTAGAAAAAATGGGTGTTAGTTTGGTGTCAGGTTGGTTTGAATATTTATACGACTGAACAATAGCATATCATTTCATGAAGGCTGTAAATTGACTGAGAATGATATGTTTACATGCAACATTATCTGAACTGATAGAAAGCTGATTTATTGCGTGGCAATGATGACTGTGCCACACTTCCAAGTAATTTTAATGATCACTGAACAGCTAGGATAGATATGCATATAATATAAGGATTTGATAACAACTGGTTGCAATTCCTGAAAATAGCAGTGCATGTGACTGCATTAGACTCAAGTCTATAATCAGAACTGTAATAAATATTAAAACTGTTATGAGATGAAATAACCAATCCTGGACAACAGAAGGCTGGATGAACATTGCCTGTAATATTCAAATGACAGGGTCAGAATTCACTGTAAAAACATTAAAGGATGGATCCATTATATCTTGTGCTAAAGCGTCAGGCTGCTGCTGGTGGTATAATGACATTTGTATTGGCACTGTTTGGGCTCTTTTGTACCAATTAAGTATTGTCCATCCCTTTATGACCATAGTGTAACCATCTTCTAATGAGTGTTTCCAGCAGAATAATGTCACATAGCTCAAATAATCTCAGTCGCCTGATCTCAGTGCATCTTTGGTTTATGGTTGAAGGGGAAATTTGCAACATGGATGCATAGCCGACAAATGAGCTTCCAGGTAATGAGTTTCTTTATTTACTCGTAGATATGCGTCACTATTAATTACTCTTTTCTTTTATGTTACTGTAAGCACTGGTTGTGTACGCTGCCTCAAAAAAACTAAGTAAAGTTTACTTAAGATAACTAAGTAAGAACAACTTATTCATTTCAAATACACAGTACTAAGAATAATCTGATGATTCTCGGGGCACAATATAAATTTTTTACCCACAGACAAACATTTCAAGTTTGAGTAAATTAAAAAACTATTTGTGGTAACTTACTTTTTAAAAAAATCACATTATGTTTTGTCATCCTTGACATTTCTAATACAACACCTATATTCATATAACACTGTATGCAAGTATAATTCAAAAAGAATAATTAACAGCACTTCTTGTAAAATTAAATCAGACCAACTTTTATTTTAAAATGCAAAAAAGTATATCAGCCAACATACTGGACACTGTTCTGCTTAACAACAAACAATTATATTACCATCACTGTTATAATGTTACAATGAAACTAAGTCTCAGATTTAATTATTCTGAAACTAAGTTTTGGCTTCCTTTAACATTGCATTGCAAGTTACATTACGTATATAATCAAAATAAAATTACATTTCTTTTGCATTCAAACACAGAAGCTTGGTGTGTTGTAATAATTTAAGGATGGCTTGTTTCCAATCGTGGCACTACTGCGTGAATGACTGTCATGGATTTAGGTGATCCAAATGTAAGTGCAGAAGAAAGTTCCTTAAGTACATTGGCAGTGGATGTAGGTTGGAGATGCAATGACCTGCAGGTGACTGACCAACCATCTGTGACGGAGGACCCATCTCTCCTGGTGACCTGCAAGGAAACAATTATATATATATTTTTTGCTTTCATGAAACATTTTTTCTGCATTTGCTATAGACCAGACCCTAATTTAGACAATCACAGGCTCCCTCCCACCCTGGAGAGGTCACATTAAATGTCCCGTTTGTCAGTCTGGATAGCCCTGACCACCACCCGACACACATTAATGTCATGAAAGCATATTTTTAAAATGGACTATGCAAACATGGCCAATAACTTTTCATTCTGATAATCTGCAGAATAATTTGGGCACAAAACAAAATTCACTGTTCAAAAACTTCACTATATACTGTGCAGACAGGTGGACCCTCTAAACTAAGTTTGTGGGATATGATCTTTCAAGAAATGCAGACCAAACTATCATTGTTTGTATTTACTTACATAGCATGTCTTGTAGAATTAACTGGAGTCATCAGCAACAGCATAGAGCAGTCATATCTCAAGTCTAATAACAGAAAACAAGAAAAGATCAGTAAAGAAACAATTTTCCCAAACCAAAGCACAAATGAAACAATAAGTAAAAACAGGTTGATCTAAAGCAGGGGTAGGCAACCTTTCTGATGGCGAGTGCCATTTAAAATTTCCTCAGAAGTCAGTGTGCCATATGATTCATTTGCAATAAATTTAATAACACTCTATATGAACAGTTACACAATATATATAACCACTTTATAGTAGGGCTGCTCAATTAATCGAATTTTAATCACGATTACAATCTGGGCTTTCAACGATCATTAAAAATGACTGAGCTGATTATTAGCCCCTCCCTCATGCTTTACTCTCGCGCTGCTCCGTGTGGTAAATCAAGCGCACCGCTCTCCATTTCGAACATGCGTCACAACAATTAAGAGGACCCGAGGGAAGCTCGGCAAGCTAAGATGAAGTTATTTGGAGAGGAGAGTGACTGCCGTTGGTTGAAAAGAGGTAAAAAAAAAAACTTCAGTGGTGTGGAAACATTATGGGTTGGCGGAGTTAGACGTGGATCAAGTAGACAGTGTGTAAACTTTGCTACGATGTAGTAGCTGCACCACAGAGCAACACTGCAAAGTTCACTAAACATAGATGTTTACATTTTTCATTTATTTCTTATATTGCAAACATTTGCACTGTTTTCAGTATTTGCACACTATTTTATATTATTTTTTAAAGTCATTATTCAATACATTGTTATTGTTAACCCTTTAAAGCCGGTCAGAGCAGCACACTCCGTTTTGTGTAACTATTTTTAAATCCCTGTAGAACCTGAACCGCGTAAGCTAGCGCAATAATTTGTTTTGCATACCGGAGGAGTTGTACTTACATCTTGTGCCATCAGCTTGTCCTCGATCACGGTTTCCTTCCACATATAGCTTTGCAAAAATTGCATAAAAAGCACTTGCAGGAACAAAAACATAATATTCCAGAAACACGCTTTGCCGATCCATCAGCTGTTCTTAACACTTCCCACTTTGAAAAAGACGTCAACGCGAACTATCGCATTTCCTGCCCGAAACCGGAAGTGATGTCATTTTCGCGGAAAATGTAGTTTTTTACTTGTAGGCCTTAAAAGCCTATACTAGTGTTTTTATAAGTCATGTTTGACTTTTCTGAATAGTTGCTGGGATGCTTAGAACTTGAATTGCACAGCTGGAAATAGTTTGATGCACGTGCTGTTTTCTTTGCAAATTTGCATCATAGGATTGTTTTTTTGTTTTTCCTGCAGTATATAAAAATTGCTGTATCTCTAAAATAAAACTATGAAGACACTCAAAATAAATTTCCTGTTGTTGTAAACTATTTTTTGCAACTTTTTTGTATTTAAAGTTTTGAGGGATAAACCTCTTAAATTTCTCCAAGTAGAAATATATGTAAAAAAACAAAAAAACAAAAATGATTTTCAATTTTTTTGTAGTTCATTGCACTTGTTTGCAATTAATGTAGTTACTATGGACTTAATGCATACATATTATTAAAATATGGGCTATAACAGTTGTATTGATGTATAGCAACTTGAAATGCTCCCACAAATGGCAATAAAGCATGTAAAAAAAATAATATAAGCTCTGGTGGACTTGGTTCTATGGTATGTCTTAAAGGGTTAAGATAAGATAAGATAAGATAAGATAAGATAACCTTTATTAGTCCCACACGTGGGAAATTTGTTTTGTCACAGCAGGAAGTGGACAGTGCAAAAGTTATGAGGCAAAAATTAGAATACAATAAGAATAAATACAGTACACAACTGTACAGAATAGAATAAAATAAAATACTATATACAGTAGAATAAAATAAAATAAATAAATATTGTCAAATAATCGTGATCTCAATTTCAGTGAAAATAATCGTGATTATCATTTTTGCCATAATCGAGCAGCCCTACTTTATAGAATTATATTGGTTTGCAGATGTTGGCAGCTACCAGCGAATAGTTATCAGCTATTTTGAAACAAAATAGACACTTTTTATCCATAACAAGAACTCCATAACAGCAGATCAACTGTACAACGGAAAATACAAATGCTATTTATGGTCTCCTCACAACAATAATAAGAAAAATAAACTAAGCCAATATGGCATGTCTGTTAATACAGAGACACACATGTTAATGTGATCTTTGGTCCGTGTATTTCCGTGGTGCTGATGCTGTGCTGAGCGGAAAGCTCCTGAAGCTTTTGAAGTGTCAGAATGTGGAAAGCTAACAACGTCCCTCTCACCAGTAGGCTAAATTATTTTTAGCCAATTACAAGTTGAATCTGGTAGTTGGGGTCGTTAGCTAAGATACCGTCATTAAGAAGAGGAACAACTAATGTGTGTATGCAAGCTGATTTGCGATGTGCACCGCTGGTGCGGCCATTTATTTTTTGATGCACCTTCTCAGATTAATTCACTGCATGTCGTGCCCAGGGCTGGACTGGGACAAAAAAACAGCCCGGGCATTTTGACCAAGGACCTTCCCACCAGGTATTAAAGCCATAAAGCCTTTGAATGAAAACAAACACTGTTGTGACAGTGATGTACAATCTTGTTGGTATATGTATGATTTCTATACATTTTATGTCAGGTAAAAACTTTGGTTGTAAGCTTCAGATAATTATTTAATAACAGCCAGACATTTTAAATAAGAATAAGAAAGTATTTCTTTGTGCCCCCCTTTCCCTGTTAATGCCCCACCTGGCCCCCCTGGCAGAACTTTGCTAGATCCACCCCTGCACAGTTACCAGCCGTCAGCTACATAGAAATGATGTTATTTGTCTCTCAGAAACAGTTCATAACTTCCCTCCAACTCATTCATGTCACCTAAAAGGTAAACCTGTTTCTCCATCACCTGTTCAGCTCTGATGATTCAGTAAGGACATCTCCTGGTTTCATCTTCATGTTTCCCTCTCACCAGATATACAAACCGATATCATGACCAGCAGCTTTACAGCTGTGGCTCCAGCAAACATCAGCTGATACTAGAAATTAATATTAAATAAATTCTAACAACAGCTGATCAAGCTTAAACATGCTGCTGTTGTTTAGCGTGACATGTGGCGCAAAGTGGGTGATGTTAAGGGTTCAATATTGAGGAAGGGTACAAGAGGTGATCGAAGAATAACCACACTGATCCGGCCGGGTGAAGTCAAACGATGATTTTAATGAATACACGCGTGGGAAGACAACTCTGTACGCAGACAGCAATTGATCTTCGACTTAATCAAAGCATACACAGATTTTTATAGCATCAGGGTTTGATTTACTGACGCCCCTTCGTGCGTCACCGACAGAATATATGCACATACGTCAAATCAACCACAATGACTTTTAACACAGTTCGAAAGAACATCGTCTTCTATTTTCATGGCCGGTACTTCCTGTCTACCTTTCAGTTCTTGTCTTGAAGTGAATTGTTCCTCTTTTACAAAGACACTTTTCGCAGTTACAACCAGACATGACTAACCTCTTTCCTATAAATACATCTAACTCATGTGTGTGTGTGTGTGTATGTCACGACCTCACTCAGCCTCTATGTCACCTCTCACTTACTGTCTTGTCCTTAAATGCTCTTTCTCAATTCACCTGTTGCACTTCTGACCTTTCACCAGAACAGAGGCTCATCCTAACTGAGACTATGTATATGTCATCTACTAAATAAATGTTTTAATCAAGAGCCTCTACCAAAAGCTTAGTAAAAGACAATTTACTAAGTAATTCACCTAGTAATTCAAATAGCCTCGTCTAGCCTGCTTCTCAGAATACTTAGACTCTGCTTTCACTTTTGCAAACTCTCCTGCAACTTCCTGTCAGCCTGCTGCACTTAGTCTTTCTAAAAGACACACTGTTTAAACCTCTGAATACAATACCAATGCTGCAAATTCTATTATTAATGCAATGGTAATGATGATTATTTAACAATAGCAGTAAAATAATTTCCCTGCTCCACAGTGATAAACAAACAAGAGAGAAAAGCCGATCAGCTGATCATTGATCAGTTTCATTATTAAACTAGCAACAGGAGAGGGAGGGGAGAGAATGAGAGGAGAAGAAAAGGCAGTTGTGCAGTGTAATGACAGAATAACTCCACATTTGTGTCTTTTTCCATCCTAGCTTAAGTCCGGGACAAACTGCGTCCCTTCTCAGCTCAACACGAAACGCGTAATAATTTCTCTGAATGCGGGACGATTTGGTCTTTTTACGGGACGGTTGACAACTCTACTAACTAACCTTATGAATAAAATAAAGTTCACTATCAGTAACATCAAAGCACCCACCCAGCTGTATAGAAACTCTGTCATGCTAGTTAGTACGCAGCACAAATTATTGTAACTGACTGTAAAAATTTAGCACAACAAAAATAAACTCCACCTAAACTGGGTTTATATCTGACCCAGATAGACTGCAGGTCATAACTTCTTGCCTGAAGTTCAGTTCACCTGACAGTCGGACCGGTGGCTGCCTCGGGTCTCTGCTCCTCCTGCCTCCCCTCTCCCTGAGCCACCTGCTGGCCTCTATGGAAGCTCCGCCATAGCCAACACCAAACAACTGAGTTATTTTTACACACCGGCCAGCATCTGGCCAATCCACCACCTTTCATTGTTTATACCGTTACAAAAAAAAAGAAGAAAATTATCGGGCCACCGAGCATGCCCGATGGCTAGCCCAGCTATGGTCGTGCCATCAGTTAACCCTTCGCGTGCTAACTGTGGCACGCGTGCCTAGGGTTGCCAACCCCTGATCTAAAGTATGATTAAAGTTTAGCGTGATTAATATAAATGACACTGATGATTACTAATATATTGGAAAACCAAAATACTTACCACTCAGTTGATGTCTTTCTGTCCAACAGTTTCTTTTCTAGACTTTTAAGAGTTTGATGTAATGTGGGGAGTGCTGGTCTCGAGCCTCAAAGACAGTAAGAAGCAAGCAGAGAAAGAAAAAACACAAAATTAGAAGCTGATTTGATCCTTAATGGCTATGCAGCCATTAAAACTTACAACACAGAAGGTCAATGTAGACCTTATACAACCAAATTAGACTAGCACATATGGTATTAAAAACACCATCTACTACTGTGTCTGAATGTGTGGTCCTGGCACTGTCAGTTTAGGCCTGAAGAGATATGTGTTTAAAAAAAGACCACCTAATTTAAATGTGTTTGTTAAAGGCTAACGTCCCATATAAACAGACTCTAATAAGCGCAATGACCAGATAAAGCATGTGGCAGTGTTTATATGTAACATAGGCTACCGCAAAATATTGCAGATTATTTCATTTTAGAAAAATTTAATTTATTTGTTTAGAAGGATAAGCTAAATTACTTTATTTTCAACTACAAAGCCAACCTAGACTTTAACCACTGAACAGGCCACTAATCTAGTTCACAGCTTTGGACTTTCACAACAAAACTTGTGTCTAAACACAATTTTTAATAAAACAAATACTACTACTGGTGGCGGCTGTAGCTCAGGAGGTAGAGCAGGTCATCTACTGATCGGAGGGTTAGTGGTTCGTCCCTGACTCCTCCAGTCTGCATGCCAAGTATCCTTGGGCAAGATACTAACCTAAATTGCTAAATTGGAGTATGTGTATGAATGGTAGTTAGGAAGCACTAAGAACCTTAGAAGACAGTGCTTGTGTGATTGGGTAGAGCGTGCTTTGAGTACATATAAGAATCAGTCCATTTACTAAGAGTACTATTATTATTAAAGTGTAATTAAACAGAAATATTGGTTAAATGTAAAAACAGTTTGGATGCTTATGTTACTAAAAAAGGCTAGATTTGACATTAACAGCTGCCACAGATTTTCAAAAGCTGCCAAAAAACATAAGAATAAATGCAGGGGTAGGGCTGCTCAATTAATCGAATTTTCATCTAAATTACGACCTGGGCTTTCAACGATCATTATAAATGACTGAGCCGATTATTAGCACCTCCCTCGTGCTTTACTCTCGCGTTGCTCCATGTGGCAAATCGAGCGCACCTCTCTGCGTTTCGAACACGCCTCACAAAAATTAAGAGGACCCGAGGGAAGCTCGGAAAGCTAAGCAGAAGTTATTTGGGGAGAAGAGAATAATGGCTGCTGAAGAAAGAATGCCGTTGGTTGAAAAGAGAGGTAAAAGAGCTTCAGTGGTGTGGAAACATTATGGGTTCGCAGAGTCAGACGGGGATCAAGTAGACATAATGTGTAAACTTTGCTACGGTGTTGTAGCTGCACCACAGAGCAACACTACAAATTTATTCAATCATTTGAAGACCGCTCACAAAGTGACATACAATCAAACAATAAAGGAGCATAGAGAAAAACTCTCGACAACACCTGCTTCTTCCTCACAGACCTCCATTCACGCACGCTACCCTGTCCAATGCGACTAAATATCCCACCAGCTCCCAGAGACACAAGGAGATAACAAACGCGGTAACGTTTTTCCTCGCCAAAGACCACTGCTCATTTCATTTATTTTTTATATTGCAAACATTTGCACTGTTATCAGTATTTGCACACTATTTTATGACAATCTTTAAAGCCATTATTCAATACATTGTTATTGTTAAATAAATATCATCAAATAATCAAAATCTCAATTTCAGTGAAAATAATCGTGATTATCATTTTTTCCATAATCGAGCAGCCCTATGCAGGGGTAACAAATATTCAGTTCATATGTTCTAAAAGTTCATATGCATTGAAAGCATGCCCCCACCCCTAACAGCTGCATCAGGTTTCATGCAATAATTCACTTTTCTATTTCAAACCAATAACAGTAAATTTCACTGAGAATATGTTGTGTAAGGGTTTTAAAGCTGTGGGTTAATTTTTAAGTAACATGAGCTGAGGCAGCAGCATGCACACAGATATTCGGTGATATGAAAAGCTAACATTGGCAAACTGGACAGTAATATTTTTAATTAAGCACACTTTAACTAAAAACACGCATTTCTATTGCTGTAGATAAGATATGTCTTATACTTCTTACTTTTGGGGATAAAATTATATCAGTAGAATAGCAATGATGACAATGTGAACTAACACAGAAGTATGTGCTTACAGTAAAAGGAATGGACAGATAATGTCTTATTTTGTTCATTTTTTGAACATGTTAAGATGCAAGAAAGAAAAACGCAAACAATTAAAAGGAAAGAAAAGAAAAGAAAAAGAATAATCATAGTGAATAACTTATCATGTGCTCTCTGTGTGTACCCTTACTCTGCTTCTTTCCCTAATATACCTGGGATAGGTTTCAGCCCTTCCTTTGACTGTGAGAAGGATAAGTGGAAGAGAATGGATGGATGGAATAACTTACACTAACATGTCCAGGAGTAGCAAGAAGCACAAGGTTATTTAATCCGATCCCCTTCCAATTATTTAACATCTAATAAGCATCACTTCTTCTTTTCATCATCAGTGTTTATGGCCTATCCTGTTCGAAATCCTTCATTATGATTTGTTGCTGTCATACTATTGTGAGTGCTAAAGGCCCTAACTTAATAACTGATATCAAGACACAACCTGATATCATGGCAAAGCATGTAATAGACACACCAGTCCACTGTGTAAATACTGTGTAATCCACATGTGAAATTATCTCCCGTGGGAGGAGATAATATACTTAAAGCCAAGAAGTCACTAGTTAGCAAGAAAGTTATGGAGTACATTTCAGGGTCTGTAATTGCCAGAAATGATTAAGCTAGCAGCTAATATGCATTTATATGTCAATGTGTGAATAATGTGTTTTTAAACACTTTCCTGTAATTATTTTCGTGGTGGCTTGAAATAAAACATCTCCCTCTGCTGGTACCACTTCACGTTTTGGTGAGACAAAGCGTGAAATGGACACGGTCTACTACATGTTTTGCTGCAATACTGGGCTGCAAGACATCATAAAATTTCACAGAAATAAAAGAAAACAAGACAAATATGCCATTAATTAGATCCTAGCAGCAGGAAGGTTGGCTCTCTAAATATTACATTCTGACTTTCACACACCCAATGGCCTCCCTACCATGTCAGCCTGGAGGCAGAAGCTCTTCCACTGCAGCTTGCCATTTTCCATACCTGAAATCACCCACACAAGGCATTTGTACACCCCCCATTGTTCACCATTATGGTTAAAGGAAGTGGAGTTAACTGAGGTTCAGCATTATCAGCCTACATGCCATAGGTGGCTGTGAGTCTATCAGCCTTGAAAGGAAAGGCTTAATAACAGTCTCATTAAGAGCATAGCCCATTACTGATAAGGGTCCACTTTAGATGCACTAATTAAAAGCAAAGGGGGGTGGCAGAGTGGGTAAATTGGACACAGTCAGTGAAACTTTAAGTTTCATGGTGAAAGTCTTTCTCTGTACCTTGACGCACCTCATCAAGGTGCTATAGACATACCTTACCACTGCTGCCAAATGATAATACGTGTGTATCAAAAACGCTGTGGTATCTGTGGGAATGCATTTTTAAAACTGAACTTGAATGTAGTTGCCCACTTGATGGCAGAAGTGTTCTACTATATTTCACATATAGGTCTTTGCCACTGTCTGTCTGTGCAGGGAGAAGAAGAACTCAGGGAAGTAGGAAGACACAGGAAATCAGTCGTGGATGTCATGAGTATCACAGCGGTGTGCAGACTGATATATACTCTTGCCTGTTTTGTGTGTGTCAAATAAGTTGATTGCGTAGGAAGACAATGAAGTGTTTCTGCTGGGATTTCATGATAAGATGTTAGAAAACTGTAGAAGCAGCGATCCAGTTTTGCCTTTTTTTTTTAAGAGAGAATCTCTCTAATGTATGTGCTGGTGTTTTAATGATATCAAATATTAGTCTTTGATTAAGGTTTAAGGTACCATAAGTCGATAATGCTAATGCTACTTTTAAAATGAATTTTACAGCAAATACATTACAGACCTGATTGCAGGCAACAGTGGGGCTTGGCAGAGCTAAAAGTATTCCTCCATTACCAGAAGCCTCAGGTAATCTGTGTCAACCGTTAAAAGCATTTTGATCACAGAGCAGTCCCCATTTAGACCTCTGTGAAAAGACAGGAGGAAATTATTAGCCTTATAGAAACTGTGTAGCCCACCAAATTCGTTTTCTGCTCCTGGCAGCATTTTGCTGAGACACTTCAAACTTCCTCTTTGTTGTTTCACAAACAAACAAACAAAAAACCCTACATCAGTGGATTTTATGCTATGGGATACAACAGTTCTGAAATTACTTTCATCCTTGAAAAGGGGGAGAATAAGTGACAGTCAGGAAATACTGCGCTTGGCAGCCCATGTGCACGTGGCTTGCCGTCCTACTTAGAAACAAACATGCATGCCTAATAGAATGGCTCGAGCAAGCAGAAAATAAATTTCCTGCTCTATAACACTTCAGTTATCTTTGGTTTCATCCCTGTTCATTTCAGTGCTGATGCTAGTTCAGTCATCGATGGTAAGGGCAAGGACTGCTCATACACAAACCATTTCTCTTCTGTGAAGAATTGATTTAATGACAACATACAGTGGCCGCAATCAATGGAGCAAAGGAAAAGGTATATTATGAAGAAAGGAAGACGAATAATGGAGGATCACAGAGCCATTTCCATCACTTTAACTAGCATCCTTTTCCAACAGAACAAACCAGTTTCTAAACTCGAAGTATATAATCATTGACCCACTCCCTTCCCACAACCCAGTAGAGTTATATCTAGGATCATAGCATGCAGTACTAGATAATTTTACTTTAAATCCCATCTGTTTCTTCCTCTCCTATATGAGTTCACATCCACTTATCGTTCATTTGATTAGATGTCTCATCAAACTGAAAGAGCATATTTTTTTCTCAGTCACAGCAATCGTGACATTGCTTTGGTGCTACAAAAGGTTTCAGAGGCTTTTATGATAATGAGTATCACTATTCAGGGCTTTTTACACTTGTCCTACATATAATGACTTCTGTTCTTGTGCCCTGTACTGCGATGATTATTTTCACATAATATTGTTTGTTTTAGCCCTTTTTATTCAGTATAAAATAATCTTCCTGCATTATAAAGTTCCAGTGCAGTGCAATGGAAATCAAATGCTTGTGAATTTGTTCAGACACAAGAAATCAGCGGTAGATGTCATGAGTATCACCATGCTTCTTTGCTAAAGCAGCAACCAAGCCCCAGACAGTCACACCATCACCACCATGTTGGACTGTTGGTATAAAGGTTTGCCTTAGAACTCTTCCATGGATGCCATTTTTGCCCAGTCTCCTTCTTCATTTTGTGATCTGTACCAGTACCACCTTTCTGCTCTCAGCTAACATCAGCTTTATTGATGCTAGCTGCATCATTAGTGATGCTTACTGAATAATAATGATTATTTAGTGAGCACTTTTTAAAAGCCCCCCTGCAAAGAGGATCACATGCGACAAATCAAACCCCCTTCATAAAAACATCGGATCTGAAAGAAGTGTCATGGGTTGTGGTGCGTAGGAGACTCAAATGTAAACAAGTAAACTAATAAATAAATCTTGTATAAGGTGGTGCAATGTCCAGTAAATACAGATTTCCACTAATGCTTGTACTAGAACCAGTGCAAGGCAAACAAACCAGTTCAGACTGATGAAGATGTATTCATGTACAGCATGCGTAAAATTACAGTAACAGGCCGGCTGTAAAAGAAAAACTGACTTAACAATGTACATATAGGTATAAATTGTAAGGCTTGTCTTGTTTAAAAGAAAATGTGGAGAATATGGATAAGGGTGTATGTAAGACATACATGCAGTCTCGCCATGATGTAGCAAACACAATGACATTTTTTAAAGTATAGATGCTTGTGTAGGTTTTGAAGAGACTGAATGATTCCTAACTATATGTCTAGGAAAATACATGGGAGGGCACTTAGCGGTTTAGATTTGCACAAACCATGAAGTCTCCAAAAAAATATTGTTGCCAGCGCACTTCATGAGCCAGCACACTTTTTAACCATAAAGTGATATTGTTATAAACCCCCTCACATATGGAAGATCACATTGTCAGAAGAACATAATGATACAACTTAACTTAAATCCCTAAGAATCACATTAATAAAGACAAAGGTTGATGCGTTTAAATGACTTGGTTTTGCAGTTCAGTGCAGTGGAGTTAACTAAATACATCAAATGGGGTGGCTGTAGCTCAGGCGGTAGAGCAGGTCATCTACTGATTGGAAGGTTGGTGGTTCGATTCCTGGCTTCCCCTAGTATGCATACCAAATATCCTTAGATACTAACCCCAAATTGCTCTCCAATGCATCCATCGTAGTGCGTGTGTGTGAATGTTACTTAGAAAGCACCTAGAAAAATGTGCTTGGGTGAATGCACAAGTTGTGTAAAGCCCTTTGAGTGCTCAGAAGAGTAGAAGAAAAGAAAGAACCAGTCCATTTACCAGCAAAGTCAGCTACTTTTGCTGACTATTACAACTTGCACCCAGAGTGCAAGTGTTTTAGAATAAATATTTGTTAGATTAAAACTGATCCCTGTTAAAAAATAAAAGAATAAATAAAAATTACTGCTATGAGCGGTGGACTAGCATAGCTATTGCGCAGTTTGCAGTGATGATGCGCTCCACTTGGAAATAACAGTCAGTAACCACAGGTATCGTAAAATCATCCTGAACCTGAAGATAGCATTATGAGATGCTATCCTTATTTCCAGTTTCCCTGTTTTCTTTTCTGTTCATTACTTTCAGTGAAAGATGTCACTTTTATTTTCTCTCTCTCTCTATTATAAAATCATAGCATCATGGATTATACCATGAAGTATCAGTACAGGTTTAAGACTTATTACTGTACTCGGGCGCTGGTTTAGCTCACTGGAATGAGCAGGTGACCATATGCCTCACGGCTGAGAACGTTCGAACCGCGGTCCTTTGCCACATGTCTTGGTTTCCACCACTTTCCTGTAAGTCTTCATTGTCCCTGTCAAAAGTTAAAAAAAAGCCATAAAGAGGCCCCCCCAAAAAGACTTATTAGTGTTTGTGTTACATATGCTTCTCTGTGAATTTCCTCATATTTTTCAGTGGTGGAGCTAGTATGTGATTTATAGAAGGAAAACAGCTAAATTCAACTTTTCATATACAAATGAAAAGTCAAAACAATGTATTCTAGTGCTACTGTTTCTTTTTAAAGAGTGAGCATGACTATGGAATGACTGCAGCGCCTCCTTGTCTGCCTCCTTGTCTGTTAACAAGTTGAAAATTAATGACTTCCGTTTGCCAATCGCTTACTATGTGTAATGAACCTTAATGTGAGCTCTCACACTTTCCTCTTAGTGAGATTGTGATGTATGGAAAATTGATAGTTGTATGATTATGAGTTTGCTGTGTCTGTTGAAAGGGCTATGTATGTAAGCAGCCCACATAATTAGGATTTTGTTTTGTATTTTCTCCAAAAAATACAAAATGCATTTGAACACTTCCATTTTTAAAAAAAACAAAAGAAAAGGATATCTGGGACATTATAGCTTTTTTTTCTAATATGTAATTACATCTGAGTGCTTGTCAGAAAGTACACAGTCCATCATCTGTCTCTGCTTTCAGCCTTAATAACCCCCTACAACAACTCACTGCTTTATTCTGTGTCACTTAACAGTTGAACTTTAGCCGTGCTGTTAGACAATGCAGAGCAATATTCCAAACTTTTCTCAGGTCCAGTTGGCTTGTTAAAAGCCGCTATTGGCTGCTGTTGTTGTTTCCATTCCTTTTATTCCCTGAACACTGAGGAGCCCAGGTGTTGGCAGTGAGCAGATTGCATGGCAGCAAAGTGATATTTTGATGAGGTGACAGTCAGCTAGCTTTGCAACTCCGCTGTGCAACACAGTGACTGGCCACTCCAATGGGACCAACAGATTCTTAGGTCCACACAGCTGGCAGTGGCTCTTGCCAACTGTGGCAGCTCCCAATCACAGATGTTCAGGCAGCTACCATTGGCAACATATAACCCTTTTTGTTGACCTTATTCACAAAAATAGTGAGATACATATTAAGAGTAAAATGCTGCAGCCCTTACTAAACCTATTAATGGAATATATTGAGCATATGGGAGATTAGCTTGTTGGTTAAGCATAAGCAGAAAACATAAACAACAACATAAAGACAACATAAAGAAAATGTCCTCACTAACAGATTAGCATGAAGCAGTATCTCTGATTACTGATAGGTAATTTAATCTTTTTCTTGTTGTAGTTGACAACTTTTTTTAGACTGTTTTCTTATTCACAATAGAAAATAAAAAAAACATATCAAATGCTTATATTGATATATTTTATGATATTGTGAAAATATTATCTCATTTTGAATTTTTTGGCAGCACTGTGTCCTAGCAGAGCAACGGAGCAATTAACTCTAAGTTGTACTCAAAAGAAATAGCTGGATGAACATTTTGCAACCAATTAGGCTAAGTGACAACAGGGCAGTAACATGATTGGGTATAAAAAGGACATCTTAGAGAGGCGGAGTTCTTCAAAGGATAGAGGTTTAAAAATATTGTCTCTAGATAAGGTAAAGTAATACCTCATCATCTACAGTACATGATAGTACATATTAGTCATACTATCGTGTACAAATAGTTCGGCATGGAATGTTTTTAGTTTCACAAAGTTGCCTTTTAGTTTGTAAAGCACTTTGTGCAGCATGAGCTGTTGGAAAGGTGCTATATAAAAAAAAAAACTGACCTTGACCTTGACAAGCTAAAAGAGCATTACTGTTTTATGTTGAGGAAACTGTGACATTCTAAATATAATTGATTTAAAAAAAATTATTCTCACAATGACAACACTGAGTGATCCTGTTGGTGAGCTTGGAATAAATCTGTAAACGAAGAATTTGTCAGCGTGGTGACTGAAGGGAGTAGATCATGTGCAGATAATATTGTGTTCCATGATATATGTTGGCCTAACTTAGGCAAATTTTATCCTCCATGGTCACCAGTAAGTCAATGGGTACAAGACTATCAGGAAACTCCATTGAGAAAAATAAACTGCCTGACTGGAGCTTCATCCAGGAGACACCCTGAGAGAAAACTAAAATAACTCTGTATCAGGGCATCCAGTAGTTCCTGTAGTTCGACTGGAGGCGGGGAAATTTGTGGTACACTGCTAGGTATGGTGGCGGCAATCAAGGCATTTTGTTTTGGTCACTTTGTCAATGGGGATGAATCATCCCTGTTTCCCGGTTTCTTAAAGGTGCCCAGAGGCTTACCATTTGACAGGCCTTTGGTGTAACTTAGGATCACCCTTTTTTAGCTCTTTGAGGATACTATTCCTCAAAACTTCATTCCTGATAATCATAACATCTGCCAGGACGATGAGCAAGTTCCATGCTCTGTCAGTCCACAAGAATTAATGCAGATTTTTACTGGAAAATATGGGGTTGTTCTCCGGCCGGTCTGTCAAACTATGGTTAGTTCCTACCACTGGCATGGAGAAGGTTTTTCAGACCAGATCTTTTTCTGTTTTGATAAAAATCTGAATGATCTTTATTTGGCCAGATTTGTGCACACAAGCACATTTTGGTTTTCTTTGCTCTCTGCATGCAAAAAACAAACACACTAATGTTTTGTTAAATATATACAATAAAAAATTCCCCTTCACACCTGTGGACAGTTTGTCTTTCAAACTTGATGAGTTTGATGGCCCTGTGCAGTAAAGGAAAAACAAGTTAGAGAAAGTCTCAAGAAACTATGAAAACAAGTACCAAATTGAGTGGTGCAATGTGCATATGTGCATATGACCTAAGTGATATAACAGTAGGTTATTTTATAGTTCAGAAATAAGGAAGAAACTTTCTATCTGGCAGCTGGCTTTAGTAAACAGCGCTCTTTAGTGCTTGTCTAAAAGCAGCAGTTTGACCAGTTTATGTTGAGGATCTTCTTAGCCCTGGACCTGTACAGGTCCTGGATGAGGGAAGATCAGTGCTGATGATTGGCTCTGCAGACCTGATTGTCTGTTGCAATCCTGCCCTGTCCTTCTTTGTGGCTGAGCAGAACCAGACAGTGATGTGATGTGCAGACATATGTGCACATGACAGACTGGATAATGGCATTGTAGAAAATAACCAGCAGCTCCTATGGCTGGTTGAACTTCCTGAGTTGATGGAGGAAGTATTATATTATTACTATGCGACGCCCATCTTCCAGACAGAGTCAAAATGTGAGGACCACTTCAGATCATGTGATAAGGGGGATACTAGGAATCTGAATTGATCCCCAGTAGAGACACTCTTGTGTAGGAAGGTTATTGTGGGGGTTTCTGAGAAAGTTCACCAACATCTCCACTTTTTTGACCGGGAGCAGCTCCAGGTGGTTCTGACTGCACCAATGAACGAGCTGGTCCACCTCCTGTCTGACTTGTCATCGTTCTGGATGAGACCAGTAATGGTGGTGTCATCTGAGCAGGAAGCTAGTGATCCACTGACAGGTGGAGGCGCATAAAGCTTGGTTAGCTTCCAGTGGAAGATGTCTGAGATTACGGTATTGAAGGCTGAGCAGAGGTCAACAAAGAGTATCCTGGCGTATAGTCCTAGGTTGGTTGAGGTGATGTGTACAGTCCCTTACCGACTGTATCCTAGGCCAACCTGTTTGGCTAGTAAGTAAACTGCAGGGAGTCCAGCAGAGTCTCTGCAATGTTCTTCCGGTTGGTTCAAAACCTGTCTTTGAAAAGATTTCATGACAACAGATGTAAGAGCAACAGGCCTGCTGTCATTTAATCCAGTGCTGGTGGACTTTTTGGGACTGGGATGATGGTCGAGCGTTTGAAGCAGGAAGGCACATCACACAGCTCCAGAGAGCTGTTAAAGATTCAGGTGAAAATAGGGGCTAGTTGGCTGGCACACACTTTCAGGCATGACGGAGATAGGCTGTGTCCCAATTCAGGGTCTGCACGATTGAAGTACGCATTTCAAGTGTGATTACGTCACCACCACGCAACGACGGCTGTCCCAACTCGAAGTGTACTTCAAATGCATACTCCAAATGCGCCGTCGATTTCCCCAAATATCAAGCGTGGTCCCATATATCCCACAATTCATAGCGCGGCGGTGGGTGTGGATAATTTTGCCGCAAAATACGGCAGAAGGGAGCGGCCAAAGAGTGAACTGTCAAAAGTAAGTACTGAATATTATGTAGTTTATGTATGTGCGAATGTTTAATAATGAAGAACATTAAAACATTTCTGTTGGCCACATGTCGGCAAAGTTGTGTGACATTAGTAATGTTTGTACTTTCAGCGTTAACTTGGTTTTAAAGCCTCTACTTCAATATATATATATAGTCTACCTTAATCTTACAGAGAATGTGATGATTTTATGGATAATTAAAGTCAGTCATATATCCACAAACACAACAAGCTGAAAGTCAGTGAATCTGAATATCACGGCACAAGCAGGATTCACTGCACTGTTAATGTTAGCTATGTTATATTGCTGCCTCTGTTTGGTGGTGTCGAGCCAAACGGACTTTAACGTGTGTTTGAATGAGCTGACGGTTCACTCGTTAAGCTAAAAGAAAGATGCTTTAATCACAGGAGTCACACATGTGTCCACTGTACCATCTGGGAACTCTTCTTGTTTAGCACTCGTAATAACACAAACACTAAATCCTCCTTCTCTTGTGCTGGTTTGTAGCAGTGTATACACCTGAGACTGTCACCTGTCTGTCTGTCCTGCACTCTCTCTCTGTTTCTTTCTCTCTGATTGTGGAATAAAAGTATGAACATGTATTTATAAGTTACACTTGTGTTTGAATCCTGCAGCTTATCACACATTTGATTTCCATGTGTGACAACTGCAAGTGTCCAGAGTGAGGACAGACTGAGGGGCCCACTGCTGCACATCATCTGTGAGGCTTTGCACCCCTGATGATCCACCAGGACAAATTCAGCAGTGTGTGAGGAAGAGGAGGAGGAAGAGCCAGCAGCAGCTGACAGATGGATAGAATAGCCAGACTGTTCCCTGTTTGTGAAGGACTGCTAGAAAAGTTTACAATAACTAACTGTCTGTCCTGAATCAGTCTTATTAGGTAATGTTCAAATAATATTGTCATTCCAGTGTTTTCAGTGTGGGAGAAAGTACAACCAGAAAACACTGAGGGAAAAAAAAGCATTATCATAGATTTGTCCATGCCTGATGATAGCTATATACTGAGCATAAATGGCCTCATTCCCAGTGGACCATGCCATTTCTCTCTTTCCAAGTCCTGCCAATTCACCCTGACTTCTGGTACTTGTTTGGAGTCAAGTGAAAAGATTCCTATTATTTAACGGTCAGGCTAACATTTGGTTGCAACAGCAGCCCCAAACTGTTTGACCCACTCCACAAAGACCTATATTGGATTCTCTCTCTTCTTGAAATTTCCTGGTTTTATCCCCTTCCACATCACCTGAAGGGGATAAAACTGTTTCTTCTCTTCAGCATGGCATCCCGAGTTTTGCCAAAATATGCAGGAGCGGTTCCTGCCTTCTTCAGCTATTTTTGAAATTGACCCAGTGGTCTTTGCAGCCTTACTATGGGGCCATGAAAGGTAAAAACTATCTATCCTCATCCACTCACACAACCGTGCTATAGTAGACATAATTAACAAAGGCCAAAGCAATTCCCCTTCCATCATACCCTTCATGCAAGTACAGTGACTACTTCCTGGGACACATGCTCGAATGTGTTCCTGCATGCTTTCTTTGGATTCCTACACTGTTCAGAATTTACCTCTACATCAATGAAATTCCATCTAGATCTTCATGCCTGCATGAGCAACCTTCATCGTGAGACAGTCATATATCTAAGACTGAAGGGAGCAATTATTTTTTTCACAGCACTACAACATGTACAGCACTGTACTGATCTGTTATATACAGAGATGGGCAGTAACGCGTTACTGTAATTTGATTACTTTTTTCAAGTAACGAGTAAAGTAAGGAATTACTATTGCAAAAATGCTAATTAGATTACCGTTACTTTCCCGTAGGAACGCTGCGTTACTGCGTTACTAAAACCGTGATTTTTTTGCAAGAATGTCTCACAACAGTGACGTAAGCGAGTGCGCCGTTAGTGACAACAGCTGTGTGCAGATCAACAAGGGATCACATATCGATTGTGGGAGAGAGTATGAGCGTGCAGCGTTTAAAGCGTGGAAGTACTGACCTTACTTTGAGTTTGATTCCATAAAAAGTGACAAAAACATTAGTGTCCATCGTGCGTGGGAAGAAAACTTCTTTTTACAGCGAAAAAAACCCCTAAACTTCCAAGCAAGCACCGAGTGCGCAAAAACGTAATGGGAAATTCACAGAGAAACTCGCGGATTCTTCAACTGACTGCGGCACACCTGCACCAGGGTAAACCTCCGCCTACCGTAGTCCTGCTTTACAGGTGAAAATAGAGCAACAGGACCGCTGAGTCTTTGACTTTATTTATTTTCTGCTTTGTTTTACTTGCATCTATTTGAAAGAGTGAGTGTAAACACAAAAAGTATTTTATTTTATGTGCTGGAATGTTTAGAAAATGTGTAGAAAACTAATTTATTCAAGTCAGAGAATGTTGCATATAATAAAATTTTTGCTTGATGCATAAAGTTAAAAGATTAAAACTGATAAAACAAGTTAAAAAAAAGAGACTTTTCCATTTGATCACATTTTGTATGATGGATTATGTAGAAAAAGTAGAATTGGGCTGAAAGATCTATTGCTTTATCACCTCTTCAGGTTGTAAATCGTGTTTTAAAAAATTAATTAAGTAACTAAGTAACTAAGCAATTAATTACTTTTGAAAATAAGTAATCAGTAAAGTAACGTGATTACTTTTTGGGGGAAGTAATCAGTAATTAGTTACTGATTACTTTTTTCAAGTAACTTGACCAATACTGGTTATATATATCACTCAATGCCTCAAAGGCACAAAAAATTAACAGTAAATCATTGTACAGTCTTAGTGTAACTTAATGAAATATTGTTGGTCATATTATTGTTTTCAGTTAAATCAGACTTAAGTCTAACTGTGTTCCATGTCTCTATACGCAAAATCAACTTGGCAACTTAGCACTTTCCTTCTAGCAGATGTAGCTAGTGTAGGCTCCCAGAGAAACTGTAACATGTACTTGAGGTTATAACGGGAAGACAGAAAGAAAAAAATCGGTGGAACCTATGTTTTGCAGATTACGGTAACTCTATTTTTCTTACATTGCCCAATCTAAGTACAACTTGATGATGATTTAACATGATGATTTCCTTCTTTTTTGAAAGAAGGAAGTTATAATTTAAGGGGGTTTTGTAACTTCAAAACAGGGAAGGTACGTACTACAAGAAAAGGCTTTTGTGTTTCTGCTCATGGAGTGAAACTATGGAACAGTCTGAATATGGAATTAAAGCAATGTCCAAACATAAAACTGTTCAAAAAGAGTTATAAAAATATGATCTTCTCGAACTATAAAGAAAAGGAAAATATTGAAATTAAGTTAATGTCTCTATTTAAAAAATAAATAAATAAAAAATAACAATAATTCATGATGTGATATTATAGTATATAGTATATCAGAAATCTGTTCACTATTTTTATTACAAATTATATCAGAAAGGAAGCTGATATTAACTGATAATTTATGGCAAAGGGGTGGGATTAAATAAGTGTTTACTTCTTCCCACTCCCTTTCAACATGTAAATTAATCAGAAGGTTTTTTTGTATGTATTTTGTATAGTATTTTTTTTTCTTATTTTCTTTTCTAAATGTACCTGTATATTGTTCACATGTTGAAATAAATTACCAATCAAATCAAATCAATCAAACATAATAGTATGAGAAATATATCTAATGTAAACAAATTTAGGGCAGGAATAGGTACTCTTGTTCGCATAAACATTTTTCATATTTCCAAACTTTATAAGCCCTGTATTAATATTCATTACAGTTTGGGTAAAAGGTTATGTGAAAGAAAAACAAAACAAAGGCTGATTATTTTCTTGTCTACAGCGTGCTGTGATAGGTGAGTGTGTCTGCATGTGTGTGCCCTCTAGCTTGACCATGACTCATCACTGGAGCTTTTAAACTCCAGCTAACCCTCTGGGGTATTACATGTTCTCATCCTTGTCTCTAGACGGCTTGAGTGAAGATGATCCTCATTAAAGTGTCCAGATAGAGGGCATGTGTCTTTGTGGCTTCTCCTGTTCTCACACTAAGAAACTCAATCTGACAAATCCTCTTATAAAAATATCATTCTCTCACCCTCCCATCACAGACCCCGTTCTCATCAGACATCAATGCCTCATTTGTCCTTCTTTATTTGCACACAGCATTGATCAGGTGAAAGCAGAACTGAATCTGGTTCAGGCCATGTGGAGGACTTGTCTTTCACTGAGTATTTTTGCTGGGACATGACATGTGAGGTATGTCGATTACTGTTAATATCGTCTCACCAGCATGCAGATGAAGAGTGAGGTTGCCGTCTCATCAACTACAATAATTGAACTGTCATCCAAATTGCCATATTGTCCAGGTCTCTTCTTGTATTCCCTTTTTATACATTTCATGAAATTTTCATCACCTCAGAGGGGGAGTTATTTCCTGTCTTCATTTATTCATCTAACTTGAATGGTGTTCAGGACAGGCTGACAGTGAACATGATCTACAGCTGTGTTATATCAGATGAAAGCTGCATATTTATTAAGGAACACTCAAGACACCTAACAACACAATAAAGCCATACTTTCTTCGACTAGCAATTGGTGTATGGCTCAACACGGACCATTCTACCAGCAAAGAAACAAAGAAAAAATATTGCTCCCTTCACATGCCCTTCCTTCACAAGTGCAAAAAGCTTTCTCATACTCAGAACCAGTGAGACAACTATCCCCAACTGACCTTTTGAACACCATGTTACCCAAACCGATTCAAATCAAACAACTGCTTTAAGCTTTTTGGTAAGTGTGTTTTTGGTTGTTTACAAAAAGACTAATATTCTGGGATCTTTTAATAAAAACAACAACTTGAAAAAAATAGTCTGAAAGAATAGTCTGTGCATTTCCCACATACTGACCACTGCAAATTGGAAAAAGTCAGTTCAAATGTGTGACCAAATACCACAGTGCTCTCTGTGGTAGAACAAGTTTGACAACCAACATGTATGATAACCAACCCTGGTCTACCCTACTTATTTGTTCATTTAAACATTTTCACATCGTTAAGATCTTTTCATGCAGAATGACTGCTAAATGTTCCAGAACAAACATGAGGAGAACTGAATTTAATGTTTTAAAGGGACCATAGAAGACACTGAATCATAACTGTCAAAACAGAGTGTGAGAAAACAAAAATCAAGGTGAAGTTTGAAACATCTTCCCTGACGTTCTATGATGAGAATAAACAAATTCAAATGTGTCAAAGGTAGGCTGTTTGAGTTCTCTTATTCATTCTATTAATGTTTTAATTATTATTCTTTTCTCAGCTTTTCTTGGAGGATGTGTTCATTATCACATTCAGGCGCTTGCAAATGAGAGAAATTAGCAATGCTCTAAGAATATTATGTCTGTAGGGTGAGAATAGGCCAAACTTTAATGCTAGATGTGAAAAACTTGTGAACAGTCATTAGAATAGCATAAATGACCAAACATGCAACGCAATATTACAGCGAAGCGGGGTCCACCATGTCCGTTTCACGCTTTGCCTCTCCAAAGTGTGAAGTGGACACAGAAGTCTCTTCCAGTAAAATCTTCCAGCGGGGAGAGTTAATATATTTAAAGCGGAGAAGTCGTTAATGGCCAAGGAAGGTATGAAGTACATTTCAGGGCTAACATGTATTTACACCTAATTGTGTTAGTAATGTCTGTTTAAACATTCTCCCATGATGTTTAAATGTAGTGTTGGATTGACATAAAAACATCCCTCTGCTCTTACTGCAACTTCTGTATATGTGTCCATTTCACACTTTGCCTCTCCAAAGCTTTGCCGTGATACTGGATACTAGATGTGGGGGTTAAAATATTCATTTTAGAACTTCTGTGAGAATCATGACATTCTCTGGTTTCTTATTACAATAACAGTTATTCAGTAGTGGTTGTCCATACAACCACAGGAAAATTAAAACAGGGATATAACACAAACTAACACAGAGCCCTCTGAGAGCACCTGTAACTATACCTATAGCTGAATTTACAATAGCACATTAACAAACTGTAAGCGTAGTTTAAATACTTTGTGCTTGAATTTCTTGCCACTGGCATCTATTTCTCCCTCAACCCAACAAGTTGGGTCAGATGGATGTCATTCTCTAAGCCCCGTTCCAGTCTCTTCCTGTAATGAGATTGCTTTTGTTCTCTCTGATATCGTTTTTGACTTTACATACAATATAGAGGGCCCCAGGATGAAAATAGATTTCAACTGACTTAAAGTAAGTTGATACTAATATGTTTAACTTGTCCTATTTGAAATTTCTTTTATCTAAAATGTTCTTTTAATATCATACGTTAAAAAGAAGCACTTCCTATGAACTGGAAAAAAAGAAGAAGCTGCAGCTGGAGGCAGAATTTAAATTGCAGGAGCACTAGACACTCTTTGAAAAAATAGGAGGTCACTTCAGGTACCAGTGAGGGAAATGATTTATATACTTATTTATATCACTTAGTAGATCTGGTAATAATACCATTACCCTCCAAAAATGAGAAATAAATATCATTTGAATGGGGATCAAGACTGCAAGAAAATCAATTATTGGTAGCATTTAATTAATTGTTAATAAGCAATGATAATAGAAGTGCTGTGTTGTCAATTAAAAAAAAGCCAATCATGTTCTTATCTATGTGGTGCTACCTAACTGTCAGCATGCTACTGCTTGAAGTACAGAGGTTTAGCCTAATTGTACAGAAATTAGGGGTTTTACTGTATAATTACATATTACCTATAATATATAATTTTTTCTAGGCCTATACCATACTCAGTGACAAAATATGTTAAGTTTATTTTGTTTTTCAGAAGCCAGTTGATAATTACTTTGCAATTTGTTGATTATTTTGTTAATATTAAAACTTGTTGTAATGGTACCATAAAAACTACTTATTTATGACTTAGTACAAATTTGTTCTGTGATACCTAACCATTTAAATTTGCCTGATGTGAGTGCTGATGTGGAGTAGATAATTTGATCCCCTCAGAGGGGAATTCACATGAAATGTCAGCATGATAGATACCCACAGACCCTTATCAAAAAGGCTCTGCCCACTGAGTCCATGGCATCCTGCTAAACCACCCATGTTACCCAGGCAACAAATCAGGGAGGAAGTGTTTTGGTTTCTCTGTCATAGACAGTATACTGGTTAACTGAGGAAGATGGTGCAGGATGCATGCTGAGGAGTGGGGGGTCACTCTTGGTCTGGGCTGCCCACAGCTTTTGTATGTCTGTCTCATTTCACAATCCATCAACCGAGCGTGACTGTCAGGCGAGCCTTCAGCTCCAGCAATCCATCAGGGCCTGTCACCCAGCCATCACAACAGAGAGATGAGGCCCCAACATTCGAATTCCATTAGCCCCAGTTATAACGCCAGGCAGCCCAGCCAGCCAGCCAGCACCTTGTCTAGGACCCAAAGAGATAATAAAATGACGAATCAAAAACAGACTCCACTGCTGACTTCCCTTGGGATATGCTGAAGTATCAACACTACATTGATACACAACATGGTTGATGTTACTTTTCATTTTTTGTCTTTTCATGTTTTCTCCAAAAATAGAGTTTTGCTTTTGCTTCTTTCCCTCCTCCTTGCAAAAAGGACTTAAGCTTTAAATTAAAATCATGGGTTTGACTGGCATCTCTGGTTTTAATGGTGAGATATACTTAGAGCTCCAGAAAGTGACAAACACAATTTCTCAAATTATGAACACACATGAGTTTTTTTGAGTCACATTCAAGAAAAGGACAAGTTGATATTATTCTCTATAGGGAGATATGTATGATTCTGTACCAAAGCTACCACAAGCAGATGTTACAGCAGGTGTGTAAATATTAGTTTTTGAATAAATAGAATTTGCAAATGGGACAAGTTTCACCTTAATTAAAACATACACACAAAAATATCATATCTAGGAAAATGTCATGATAGCTTTCACAGCAATCTTATCATAATTAAAAGCATAATGAAATTAAATTTTTAATTATCAGAATCACCATGACAACCCCTAATCACATTAATAAAATCATTTCTTCATCAATATATATATATATATATATATATATATATGCAGAACATAGGCAAAATTTCTGTTTCATAAAGCTAATTACAAATGTTCTATTTCTATTCAGAGGTAAACAGGAAGTCAGTCATTTGGGGTTTGCTCAGATAATAGATTCTCTTAAATCTGAGAATTGTTTCTGCTATTAACAAAGACAAAGACAGTAAATAAGATAGTACTGATCTACATAAACGTGTATTTTCTAAAGTGCTGAATGACCTCTTGCTCCATGTAACATGTATTATGAAGATTACACTCTATTCCCTATAGAGACTGCTTATATATGAAAGACAACAAAAAATGTGTTAGTGTCAACCAGCAAGTGCCAAATGAGCAAAGGATAAGATAAAGATTGTAGAGGCGTCCATTCCAGACAGAAGTACAGAGAATTAGCCAACATTTTATTGGAGACCATTTCATTTAAGACAATTAAATATCAATATTATTGTGACTCTAGTATGTGACTTTTGACCTACTTCATGCACTGCTCTACTTTCCATTGGAAATTGTAGGAGATGTCATGCTGCCTCCACTTTGTTCAGCTAAGCTCCAGTATTAGTACCCTGGGTTTTTAGGTAGGTAGAGAAGATGAGCAATGTTGTCTCATCTTGTCATTGTTGCCTTTCTCCTTAATCCTTCAGGCAGTCAATTTGAAGGCAGCGAAGTGTGAAGCCCTATAATGATGGGTTATTGACCCGTTTGCTGTTTGGCAATGAGGAGAGAGACAAAAAGGATAGGTTCTGTTTCCTGTGATATTTAGGTAGCTCTCTGGCACTGAGTGTAATATGACGGAAACTGATATTTCTTATGTCTAATGGCTATGCAAATATTAGTAACTGTTTGAGTGCAGTTCAATGTAATCCGTTTCATCTATTTTCGTGTGTGTTTGTGTGTGTTGTGGGGGGCTCTTTGTTTACCATTTTTAGATAGCTAAATTTAGCAAAATACATCAGAAGGTATGGATTAAAAACTTATATGTCAATGACACAGAGACATTTATGGTGGTATCACATTTTGGTATTGGACACAAAGAACTGTATGTTCAGGCTCTCTCTGTGTACCAACCTGTAGTATTGGGTTGCATTAACCAATGAATCACAAACACACAACCTGACATTCCAGGATAATTTTTTTTTAACTTCTACTACTTATTGTAGGGTCAATCACACAATATAAAGCGCCTTGAGGCGACTGTTGTTGTGATTTGGTTTTGTATAAATAAAATTGAACTGAATTAAAATGTAATGTAAAAGTTAAAATGACACTTTTGACAAAATAAAACAAGTAAATCTGACAAGTATGAAAAATTATTAATATAGTGCCATGAAAAAATACTTACTTTTACTTACTTTACTTACCATTATTGGAGAGTTTTTCAGTCAAATCAAATGTAAAAGCTGACTGTGGCAGAACATGCAAATATGTAAATGTAAGCAAACTGGAAATTAGGAAAAGCAAAAAAAATGTTTTTTATTTTGCTAAGAAAAAGTGACGCTTGCTATCTCATCCAGAAAAAAATAACCCCAGCTTCTTAGAAACACAGTTGTGTGCCCTTTTTTGTCCAGGTCTGTTCGCTCTCTCTCTCTCTCTCTCTCCCTGTCTCTGTCTTCCTTTCTCTCTCTCTGCTCTCCATGAGGTTCTGGTGGTTATCTATCTTGACATGAAGGAGGGAAAGCCTCAGGGTAACACTTGACAGGGATTCCTTTCCATGATTCTTGGCAGCTCTCTCCATTCCCTTGCTGTCACTGTAGGGGAATATAAGGGAGTCATAAAAGACTGCTGTCATGTCACTGTCAAAAACACTGTATGGAACCAAGACGTCCCACACCAGTGCAGACTGTGAGCTACAAAAATGTGTTTTGTGTGTTGTGACTAGGGTAAAGAAAAGATGTACTTCTGTCTTTGGCTGCCAGTATATGTTTTCATATAAAGTCACTTTTTGGTCAAAAATTTCCTACATAATAAATACCAACACTGATGTCTCCTAGTATATATCTGGCATATATCTTCACCAAGCATATCTTTTTTAAGGACACTTATTCATTTTGAATGTGATACAATGGGTTTGCATATGATTAGAACAGTACTTTAGGCAAATCCAGTATGTACTTTTCATGCAAAGATTAGAGTTAAGGCTAGGGCACCGTTAAAAATGGACAACATTTATCAACAACATCAAAATGATTAGGTCCTTTATTGATATTGTCATGAACTGGCTGTGTGGAGGCAGATGAGGACCCAAACGCAAAACTCACGGAGACAAAAAGCTGAACTCAAAATCACTGCTTTATTGCAGGCTTCAGAAAGAACTGAACTAAACTGGGAATGCTAACTGAGGACCGAGGGAACACAGAAAAGCACACAGGTTCGGGGAGGAGACATTGACGACGCGACACCGAACTGAGGGAGACATACACATAAATACACAGAGGGTTAACGAGGGAAGTGGGAGCACACGGGAAACACAGCTGACACAGATAATCATAACAAGACACGGCAAGAGTAACACAACACTGACGGGAGACTGTCAAAGTAAAACAGGAAGTACACAGAGGTGCAGACAGGAGGAGAGAGAGAGAGACAGGAGAGCATAGCGGGCTGGGGAAACATGGAATAAAACACAAGGAGGGGAGACGAGGGCTCACAGAGACACAGAGGGGCACACAGGGGGTAAAAGTCACAAGGGGAAATCAAATAAGAAACAACTTAACAGAGCAACCCAGGAACCATGGCCTAAATAAAGAACAAAATACAAAAATACATGAAAACTAAGAATGCTGGGCCAACATGGCCCATGATCATGACAGATATGTAATTTATGATACCAGCCTGTCATATTTAAAACAACTTCAAAAACAATCTGTCATGTTTCGGCTGTGTGGCAGGCAGGAATGGACCCAAACGCAAACTCACGGGAACGGAACTTAAACTCAAAAACACAGCTTTATTGCTGGGAAACAGATCATATAAACAATACAAAACTAAACTGGGAAAAACTAATTATAATGTGCACAAGGAGACACAGGGAGAATCACACACAGCTATGAGGGACGACGCAACATGGAACAGAGGGGGACTCTGACATAAATACACAGAAGGTAACGAGGAAAGTGGAAGCAAATGGGGAACACAGCTGAGGATAATTACACGTGACAGGACAGGAAAGACACGGAAACTGAAAATGCTGACACCAGACACAAACCTTCAATGCAACACAGGATGTACACAGAGGCAACCTGGAGGGACAGAGAGAGAACAAGGAGCAGCACATGACGGGGTGAGGAAAACACGGAACACAAGGCACCAGAACTAACATCACAATATAAACACAATTACACAAAGGGAGACACAGGGGGCAACTACATGAGGGAACGCTATTAAAAACACAAGAAACTCAAACTAGGACACTAGGCTCTGAATAAACTAGGGCAACAAAGAAAACTTGGAACATAAATTTATAATACAAAAACAATGAGGCACAAGAAACTCAAAACACTGGGTCCGGCAGCCTCGCCTCTGTCAGTGCGCCCCAGGGCAGCTGTGGCTACAGTGTAGCTTGCTATCGCCAGTGTATGAATGTGTGTGTGAATGGGTGGATGACTGAATGTAGTGTAAAGCGCTTTGGGGTCCTATGGACTAGAAAAGCGCTATACAAATGCAGGCCCATTTACCATTTACTTTGTTTTTGGATCGATTGCAGAGAGATTGCATGTAACTTCATATTTTTAATTGAGCAACAGCATGATCTCTCACCCAAATGGAAATGCCAGAAGGTATCAAAGTAGGGAGAAAGAAAGAAATTGGGCCAAGGTTACTGGAAAAGCAATATGTATTTAGCAATATTGAGATGTTGAAAGTGAGGAAAAAAACTGTCTTTTTCTCTTTGTCTGCGAGTAATAAAAGATAGATGTTATGTGAGTGTTGTCATTGAGCTTTGACAGCCCAAGCTGGTTTCTTGTCAAACAAAAAGTGTACTGTATTTTTTTCCACTAAAGCTAAAAATAGGAAGCCCAGTGCCAGTTAACAGTTGCAGTACTCAGATATAGATGCTTTGTGGTTATGCATTACTACTGCTGGGGACACTGAGGAGAGCTTGTTATCTCTGCAACATGTGTGACCTCCCTCATGGAATTCCCTCTTTAATGACTACTGATGATGTGTACATTCAGGGTGTTGAAATGTATGCTTAACAGTTTACTACATAATATATATGTATATGCAATATATGTTTAAATATATAATTTAAACATATATTGCACTCTCAGAATTTAATTTATAATGTGTTTTGTTCATTAGTTTTATTGAAAGTTTTACTCCAAAGTAAAGAATAATAAAATCCATTTTCATTTTAAATAACAATTTGTTGTAATGAGGCTTTGATTATTGCTTTGGTTACCACATGTATTAGCACAACTATATTTGCATGTTATTTATACTCCTTCAAACATGGCAGCAATACCATTAACTTATTGCAATGTCCTTTTAATTTCACTGCCCTTGAACTATAATTAGTGCTTATTAGGCAAATGATTTCAGCATGGTTACATCCACTTTGCAGTACTCTGAACTCTAGATGATAACTTTTTATCTACTGAGATGTAGCCGCTATCCCAGCCAGTAAAATATATATTACTAGTCTAGTAAAGAAACATGGAATAGTATTTTCCATATTATGTTAATCATCATGATGATAGGTGTAGAATTAAATATTGAATTAGTTCTTCCTCCTGGTCCCATGTGCATGATTGCTATTAAGCCTATTGTAATGAGGCAGAAGCTCCCTTTTAATATTACATGCACAAATAGATAATTTCTGTAGAAAAATTTCAACGGTGCTTGAGAGAGTGGCTCTCATTCATGCTTGATGTCATCCATGCAGACTGACGATTGCCCTATTACACCCATATGTGTATGTATGGAACCATAAATTATTCTTTATTCTGATGTTTCACCACTTTGTCAAGGTATGGAAGATGGTAAATGGACTTGTTCTTATATAGCACTTTTCTACGCTATCTGAGCACTCAAAGTGCTTTATATAACTCGTTCATTCACCCAAGCACTTTTCTAAGTTTTTAATGCTATCTGACTAACATACATACAAATTCACACTCCGATGGATGCACAGGAGAGCAACCTGGGGTTAGTAACTTGCACCAGGATATTTGGCTTGCAGACTGGCACAGATGGGGATTGAACCACCGACCTTCCGGTTAGTAGGTGACTGTGGTACTGACATTCACCATTCCCCGGCCTCTACCACCTGAGCTACAGCCACCCCCAAGAGGATCCAAATTGTCACTCTCAGATGAGAAGAAGTTCATTAGGATGTTTAGGAAACACCAAGGCTTATAAAACACTGAACTGGAAACTGTTTGAACACTAATTTTACATCACAGTGGACTAAGAGGATGCTGAACCAGAAAGAAGCCCCTGTTCAAAGGTCTGCTTTAAGTTTGACTCACGTGTACTGCGACTGGTGTACTGGGAAAATAAAGATCGATGACTATCTCCAAATTCTTCAACTGCACCTGCGACTGTCAAACATGCACAATATGTTTGACAATTGAAACTGTCAAACATATTGTGCATGTTTGACAGTTGCCAAACATAACTGACAATCTGATGTCTTTGCTGTAATTCATGGTGAGGTGGATCAGCAAGTCTATGGCTACGTTCACACTGCAGGTCTTAATGCTCAATTCCGATTTTTTAATCAAATCCGATTTTTTTGTCTGCTTGTTCACACTACAAATAAAATGCGACAGCAAACGCGCTCTAGTGTGAACGCTCAAAGCGGCCCGCATGCGCAAAAGAAGATGTCACCCACAATGGCTCTGTTTAGACCCAGAGCAAACAGTATTGTTTGACTGATGGCCCTTAATATAAAGACTTCGGACTTTACGTTTCCCAAGTTTTGCTTTAAGTTATTTTGTTATTTACATAATAATGTAAATAACCTACTAATTATCCTTATTCCTGTCAGAATCTGCAGATTTTACAGTACAAATAAAATGTTCACGTTTCTCCAACGTTGTCTTCCCAACAGTTTCACTGACATGTACACTGGATGGCCAGGAAGTGTTCGTGATGTCTTATCAGGGTCTTCTCCGGCACTGATAATTGGCGTCTGTCTTGTGTCAGTGACGTAAAAGACGGATTTAATGCGACATGACCATTCAAACAGCAGTCGCTTTCTAAAACATCGGATATGTATCAGATTCAGTATCACATACGAAAGTGACCCAGATCAGATTTAAAAATATTGGATTTGTGCCGTTCACACTGTCATACCATGATCGGATATGGGTCGCATAGGGTCAAAAAAATCGGATTTGATGCGCTTTCGCCTGCAGTGTGAACGTAGCCTTAGTCTCACTCACTACTGGCGTACAGCTTCATCTCATTGATATAGAGCTGACTAAAGGTCACTTCACTCCTGAATTTGTTTTCTTATTAGCTCTTAGTTCATGAACTTGTTGATTCGGTTGGTTTGAATCATTGTAGAAAACATGGACAATGCAACAGCTCCCCAAAAATGAAGCCAAAACGTCTTTATCGCCCCCTGGTGTCTGGCTGCAGTATAGGTCATAAATCCATGTTAGCGGATGGGACTGGGGTCAGACTAAAATAAATTAATTCTCCTCAGATAATTTTTTTCCAAAGATTCTTTCTTTTGTTTTCAATAGTTCTCATCACGCTGATTGATGTCCAAGGGGTCTCCTCTCCATCATCATAGCAGCTTTGACTAGCAGCTGCAGTCACGGAGAAACTGCTTATCTCTGTTCGGGAATAGCAGATCGAGCGTAGGCTCTGTGAGGAGGGCCAGCGTTTACGTTGCGAAAACACGACCGACTGTTTTAACCTGACAGCCTGAGGTGTTCTTCAGTAAACTGGACTACCCGACAGAAGGACCCGAGGCTCCGCTGCACTTTTTCGGTAAGTTAAATGTGTTTGTAAGCTAATCCATAACTACCGTCCTTAGCTAGGTCCTGAGACCTAGCTAGCTAAAATGAGCACTCACCTGTCAGGGAAACTTGTTTTGTAAAATTCGTTTAGCTAACCCGTGCAGGTGAATGGATTTACCCTGACTAAAGAAATCAAGAGAAACGCCCCGGGCTGCTCAGTCACTAATTACTGTTACTGTACTTATATTGTGTTGTATTGTACTGTAAATGCAACAGGCTGCACTCTGCTTCAGCTCCTGTGCAGAGCTGATTATTAAATGTGTGCAAACAACAGCATGTTTTCAGTCTCTTGCCACATCTGTAAAGACAGTAACACCATTTTTAAAAAAAAAAAAAGCTTGTACTTCCGTAACTCCTCATTAAGCAGTAACGATGGATTAAAGTACTGTACTGTACTGTAATACGGAAAAAAAAAGTAAGAGAAGAACTTCAGATCCTGAATGTGTGAGAACAGAGAAGGATCAGCTTTATTTCAATTTTGAGGGATAAAATTTATATTTGAGTTTGTGATGATTCTGTTCTCTTTGTGATTACAGGAGCTGACCTCAGATTCGGACCTCAGCACCACCCAATGACAGCAGACAGATGCAAAATGAACTGATGAAAATAGTACAAAGGTTAAAGTACCACATGTGCTGTCAGTGAAAGCTGCAGCTGTTTTATTGATAAAGTTAAAGACAAAAAGTCAAAAGGATTAATCACCCAAGTAACTGTGTCACTATACATCAGCATTAACAGGACCTCAGTTTGGTGTTTCAGAGAGCTGCTGATCTCAGACCTGCACAGCTTCCGTTTTAAACACTTGATGTACTCACCTGTATGAAGAGCACATGAGATTTTCTCTGACACAATTAAATAAAACCTGATGAAGGTCAAAGGTCATCACTTGTATGTTGAACTACAAATAGTTTTTTGCAGATAGTGTGTTATTTACCATAAATTAATTCAGAGTTATTCATACCAGAGTAACCAGAGAGGATTGTATATTTTTAATTATATAACTTTCTACAGGACTGAATATAATATCTTTATGTAAAAGTCCAGAGCTTCTGGGGAGTATCCGAGTATTTATAACATTACACAAAGCAAAGGTCTCCATCACAGTGTTAATGAAATGCTGGGTTTATCCATCTTCTGGCGCGGGCCTACAGAGGAGTGCTGATGATTTCCCTGTGAGGGAGCTGCTGGTGAAGATCATGAGTCCTGCTTGATCAATGCGATGAGCTTCGGCATACCTGGTGTTTCTTAAATGAAGCCTCTCTCAGTGGGTCAACAGAACTTCTGGCACAGGACAGCTGTGTTGAAAGAATAGGAATAAGTTTCTCCAAACCTCTGGACCCAGAAAACCCAGCTTAGTCCTCATGGTCTCCCTCAGTAGTTTCTCCCCATGATGAATGTAGCTGCTGATATAATATGGACTCTATTATTAAATAAAAAGAACAAATTATACTACACTACTGAAACCTCATGCTGCTGTTTTTAAAGTTTCCATGTTACCAGGCTGTAGAGGGCTGTGAAGATTTAAACAGTTTTAGATCCATTACACTCACAGTCTTATGTTAAAATCTCAAAGGACAGCATTACATTTTTGATATTAACAGTAACTCTGGGCCTCTGTGGAGTGTGCAGATGATCTCATCGCTCTCTAAAAATGGATAAAAAAAAACAACCTAAGAAGTGCTGAATCCTTCAATAATACAGACTATTAGAGTAACAGATGTGTAGCATCGCTAACTAGCTAGCAACAAGCCTCCAACACAGTGTGTATGCTCGCAGCTAATCTAGCAAACAAATTAACAAAAGAGTGATATTAGAACTATAAGATGATAAGCTGTGTGTCTTTTTTTTTTATAATAGTGACATGGTTGTATTTACCTTAATGAAACGAGTCGTCAATCGCGGTAAGCCAGCAAAAAACTTGAGCAGCCAGGCTACATAAAAAGTGTAGGGGGGCGTGTTTGCGGTCACGTCCAGCGGGTGTGTGGGCGGGAGCGTTAAACAGTCGCTCCACGTCAAGTCACTACTGCACAGACTCTGGCTCCAAAAATGCAAGATAGCAGCCTCCACAAGCGGGGTATTTTGGCTTCATTTTTGCACAATGGAGGAGGCGCTGTCGCATCGTCCATGTTTTCTACAGTCATTGGTTTGAATCCCAGCCAGGGCGTGCTTACAGTAAGGATTCCCAGGCTAGATCTAAGCAAGAGAAACATTACTATAACCATAACATCGTAGACACAGACAACATCCATGTATGTGTTAAGGAACCAGGACATACTGTTGAGACATGAATATATGCCAGGGTGGGGTGGCTTTGGGAGATTGGTAGCTTGATCCCTGGCTGTTCCAATCTGAATGCAAAAATATCCTTGGGCAAGATACTGAACCTCAAATTGCTCCTGATGCATTCCTGATGCAGTGTGAATGTTAGAGATAAACTTGTTGTATGAATGCATGTGGGTGAGGCTTGTGTTTGGCTACGTCTACACTAGCCCGGATAAATTTGCAAACAGCGTTTTCGTCTGAAAACCCTCTGCGTCCACACTATCGTTTTCAGTCGTTTTTAGAGAGTTGTGCATCCACATTGAAACGGCCGAAAACGCTTATGTTGCAGTACTGCGCATGCGTGAAATGCAAGACAATTCGACCGGCGTAATTTTTGTCTGCTGTTAATTTACTTTCTGGCTCTTTGAAACGTCGCAGAAAAATGTTGAGGAAAAGCACCAAGTTTTTTAAATGGACTAACAATGAGGTGGAGTTGTTGCTGCGAGTAACACAAAAGTACAAAGTTTCAAAAGCGAGTGAGAATTACAGAGTTTGAGGAAAGCTATCTGGAGCATGTACAAACTGATATTAATCTTTAATATTGCTGTCAAAATTGAGAGCAAATAAAACAACTGCTGTGTAATGCGCTCTGCTGTCTTAGTTTAATTGGTCACATGACTGCATCACATCACAAAAATGTGTCATCGTTTTCGAAAACAGCGTTTTCAAATGTATCCGCTTTCCTTGACCGAAAACGCTGTCTCAGTGTGGACGGAAGGCCAAAACAGAGAGAAAAAGATGAGTTTTCAAATGAAAACGTATTAGTGTGGACATGGCCTTTGTAAAGCATTTTTATTGCTCAAGCAGAATAGAATGCTGTTGCTGGCTGATTTAGCAAATTGTGCTTAGTTTGCATGTATGGGGCCCAGCCATGGGTCTGGCGGACTTGGTTTCACCCCCTCCCCAGTTTCTCCATTGCTCCACCTGTTCCCAGTTACTTTCTTCTGCCTTGCCTCCGGAACTGGAGCTATTTGGGGGGGGATTTATGTGCTGGACACACCACTGGTCACAACTCACCGGCTGCTTTCTGCGCCTGTGGATATTCCCTGTGTAGATTCTCTGGGCCTGCCTCTTTCTCCTCCAGGCTGCGGTGGGCCAGAGATTCCTTTAAATGCCGGGTCTGTACGGTGGGACTGTGGAGGTCGAGGGTTGGGTTGGGTGGGGATGGGTAATTGATGGTTCTGCTTCTGCTTTTGTGTATCCTGCTGGGTTGGTTTGGATTTCACCTGTCTTGCTTCTTTTAATGCACAGCACTCTTAAAGAAAATAGAGCATTTGTTCTGTAACTAATACTGTTACAAATCATTTTGTTGTGGATTTGGAAGTAGTCCATTGAGAAAAAACATTAAATCGTTCAAATTTTAATCAGTAGTATTCATTTGATGTAAAGAAACATGTACTCATTTCCAATGTTCTTGGTAAGTCATAGTGTTTATAGTGGCTGCTGGTCTGAGTTTTGAGGTCCTGAATGTTCTTTGTATTTAGCTTGAAGCCATTTTGTTTTTAAGGGAAAATGCTCAGCTCAGTCCAGGGATGTTGTAAGCATCAGTAAAATTTGGTACATCAACATTTTCATTCTCTTAAATAAAGCCAAGGTTAGGAATCTCATTGGGAACCCACATTATTTATCAGAACATCCAGTGGGATCTATGTAGAGATCCATTATTTCAACAGTAAAAGCAGAGCTATTTTGTAAGCTGCATGTGTTCTCTTTGAAGTTGCCTTTAAACAAATATTTTAAATGAAGACTGAGTTTAAAAAGTGATTATCTATCACTTTTGCTTCACTTTGTAAAGCTCAATCTCTGCAAGTTACTTGTCCCAGTTATCTGTCAATTAATTAAGATGTCTGTTTGTCTAGTCATCTCCTGTTTGCCAAGTTAATTAATCTGAAGGCATTTGGTAATACTGAATGAATATATAGCACATGCACAAATATATGGCACTCCCTGAGTGCAATAAACTTAACAAAGACTTATTATCAGGACTTGTGATCTTCAGGCTTCCCTACCTAACTAAATACTACAGAAAATGTGTTTTTTTTAAGAGCCTTGGGGTGACTTTTGAAATTCGTCACTATATAGATATAACTAAACTGAATTCAATATAGTTAAACATGATGATGTTTTAATTAATTTATTAATAAGAATGTTATGACCTACGGTGGCCCCTAGAGACGAAGCACGTACAAACTCCAAAACACTTACAAATTCCAAATAGCACGTACAAACTCCAAAACACTTACAAATTCCAAATAGCACGTACAAACTCCAAAACACATTCAAACTCCAAAGCACTTACAAAATCCAAAACACTTACAAACTCCAAAACACGTACAAAATCCAAAACACATGCAAACTCCAAAACACTTACAAAACCCAAAACACATGCAAACTCCAAAACACTTACAAAATCCAAAACACTTACAAACTCCAAAACACTTACAAACTCCAAAACACGTACAAAATCCAAAACACATGCAAACTCCAAAACACTTACAAATTCCAAAGCACTTACAAAATCCAAAACACTTACAAACTCCAAAACACGTACAAAATCCAAAACACATGCAAACTCCAAAACACTTACAAAACCCAAAACACATGCAAACTCCAAAACACTTACAAAATCCAAAACACTTACAAACTCCAAAACACTTACAAACTCCAAAACACGTACAAAATCCAAAACACATGCAAACTCCAAAACACTTACAAATTCCAAAGCACTTACAAAATCCAAAACACTTACAAACTCCAAAACACGTACAAAATCCAAAACACATGCAAACTCCAAAACACTTACAAAATCCAAAACACATGCAAACTCCAAAACACTTACAAAATCCAAAACACTTACAAACTCCAAAACACTTACAAATTCCAAAACATTTACAAAATCCAAAGCACTTACAAAATCCAAAACACATGCAAACTCCAAAGCACGTACAAACCCCAGAACACATGCAAACCCCAAAAACACATGCAAACTGCAAAACACAACGGAAGTGCTCCACGACGCTAGGGGCAGTGTTGAGCGTTTGTTACCTAGAACTACACAAGCCAGGAAGTACATATCCCAGACTTCATAGCACGGCGGTGGGTGTGGACAATTTTGCCGAAAAAAATGGAAGCGGGGCAGCCAAAGAGTAAACTTTCAAAAGTAAGTACTGAATATTATGTCATTTATTTATGCGCAAATGTTTAATAATAAAGAACATTAAAACATTACTGTTGACCACATGCCGGGAAAGTTATGTGACATTAGCGATGTTTGTACTAACTTGGTTTTAAAGCCTTTAATTCAAAATATACGCTGTTCAATAGTCGGCCTTAATCTTACAGAGAATGTGATGATTTTATGGATAATTAAAGTCAGTCATATATCCACAAACACAACAAGCTGAAAGTCAGTGAATGCTGTTCAGTTTGCAGTCCTGAATATCATGGCACAACCACAATTCACTGCACTGTTAATGTTAGCTATGTGATACTGCTGCCTCTGTTCAGTGGTGTCAAGCCAAACGGACTTTAACGTTTGTTTGAACGAGCTAACGGTTCACTCGTTAAGCTGAAAGAAAGATGCTTTAATCACAGGAGTCACACATGTGTCCACTGTACCATCTGGGAACTCTTCTTGTTTAGCACTCGTAATAACACAAACACTAAATCCTCCTTCTCTTGTGCTGTTTTGTAGCAGTGTATACACCTGAGACTGTCACCTGTCTGTCTGTCCTGCACTCTCTCTCTTTTTCTTTCTCTCTGATTGTGTAATAAAAGTATGAACATGTATTTATAAGTTACACTTGTGTTTGAATCCTGCAGCTTATCACACATTTGATTTCCATGTGTGACAACTGCAAGAGTCAGAGAGAGGACAGACTGAGGAACCCACTGCTGCACATCATCTGTGAGGCTTTGCACCCCTGATGATCCACCAGGACAAACTCAGCAGGGTGTGAGGAAGAGGAGGAGGAAGAGCCAGCAACAGCTGACAGATGGAGAAAATAGACAGACTGTTCCCTGTTTGTGAAGGACTGCTAGAAATGTTTAACATAACTAATTGTCTGTCCTGAATCAGTCTTATTAGGTAATGTTCAAATAATTATATCATTCCAGTGTTTTCAGTGTGGGAGAAAGTACTCAGGGCCTTCAAGTTACATACTATGAAAGGCAGAAACAAGTTTTATGTTCAGAAACCTAAAGTATGTATCAGCAGCAGAATGGACCTAAAAATAAATGTCCATGTTTGTTTCAGTTCTATGAAACTTTGAGTATTTTGGATTAGTAGATCTGCTGTGTTTGTTGCATCATATTGCTGTAATTGTTTATATGCTTTATATATTTTGAGGTAAGTTGATCTATAGTGTTACATCATATTCTATGAGGATGTTATGTGTTTGTATACTTTCTGCACAGTTTGACCCATTTATCAGAAGTCAGCCTGTCTAAGGCTCTGATATCTATTCTGTATGACGTAAAGCAGTTATTACATGGTCTGATTTTCTCACCCAATAAAGAAATATTTAATATATCAGTCTACTCTTCATTTTATCAGAAACAGTTATCACAGCTCGTAAATTTTCTTTTTATACGTATATGTAAGCATTGAGCCAAATTTAGTAATGCCAACATACTGAAGGAACAACATTTGTCTCTTATATATAATACACCTATATATACACTGTCAAAGATACTTGTCTTTGAGTGAAGATTTAAGGTGATAAGACATATAAATAACTGCAACTTGAATCTGTACTGAAGCTGAGTATTTGACACAGAGTTCATGTTCACTGCTGTAATAACTAATAATGATTAATATAATGACTATAATATTGGCCATATTATATTTACATTACCAAAGTGATATAACTTTAGTCTCATGAACAACATTAGCTAATTGTTATTTACTAGCTAATCTTAAAATGACTGTTCAGTACAGAAATGAAGCCCAAAAATCATGTTTTACAGTCCTGTGGTCTCAGCCTCAGATACTTATCAAATCACACAAAGCTCATGTAGAAACAAACAAACAAATGAACAAAATATGTTCTCCTTCATTTCTGTCAAACAAAGCTGTATGACATGTTTCCAGCGGTTAGTATCATGGTTGCTAGGCAACCTGGGCAGTGTGACGGAGACTAGACCGTCCCATTTCAGAAGCCTACAAGCCTCACACTTCCGGCCTTAGCGGTCTTTGAGTACGCGGCCCTTGTGGACCGTTAAGGCTGCGTACTTTAAGGCTGAAGACCCTGAATTGGGATACACCCATGTGTTTGCAACAAACTTGCCGTTTATTTTGCAAATCAAGCTCAACACTACCCCTAGCGTAGTGTTTTAGTTTTGTGTTTTAGAATAGAATAGCCTCTATTGTCATTGTACAAGGTACAACGAAATTGGAGTGCCACTCCCTTGGTGCAAAATGCAATAATAAATATAAATATAAAATATAAAAAGTACAATAAAACAACCGAAGTACTCAAACAATAATAAGTACAATATATACAGAATAGCAACATTCATATAATGATAGTAATATAGTGACAGTGGCAAGTATGGTATAGTTAAACAGATTCAATTGTTTTGTGCTTATTTACTACGGTGATAGCTCTGGGAAAGAAGCTATCCCTGAATCTGTTTGTCCTGGTTTTATGTGACCTGTATCGTCGGCCTGACGGTAATAGTTCAAACAGTTGATTACTGGGGTGAAAATAGTCCCTAATGATATTGCCAGCTCTGCTGAGGTACCGAGAGTTTGCAATGGCCTCCAGGCTGGGCAGAGAGCAGCCAGTGATCTTCTGGGCTGTGTTGATGACCCTCTGCAGTACTTTCCTGTCTGCAACTGAGCACCCTGCATACCATGTTGTTATGCCATACGTTAGGATGCTCTCTATGGTGGCTCTATAGAATGTCACCAGCAGCCTCTCCTCCAGGTTGTTCCTCCTGAGCACTCTCAAAAAATGGAGACGCTGCTGGGCCTTTTTTTTACCACCGCCATGGTATTTGCAGTCCAGGAGAGATCATCAGAGAAGGAATATACTTTTTTCTCACATGTCCATCACTCTTACTCTCGTCTGGATTATTTTTTGGTCAGCAGCTCACTGCTGAACGACATTTCAGACACTGAGATTCACCCTATAGCTGTCAGCGATCATGGTCCTGTATCTTTAACACTAATGCACAAGAATAATACTACGCCAAGAAAAAACTGGAGATTTAATATATCACTACTTAAAGATGAAGACTTTATTAAATATTTTAAAAAAGAGTGGACTTCATATTTGGACTATAATGACACTCCCGAAACATCAGCTTCTGTTCTATGGGAAGCAGGGAAAGCTGTGATGAGAGGTAAAATAATTTCTTTCTCATCACATAAAAAGAAAAAAGAAAACAAAAATATTCAGGAATTAGAAAAAAACATCAAATCACTAGAAGAAGCCTACGCGTCCCACCAAGATCAGGAAACATTGAACAAAATACGCAAAACAAAACTAGAATTAAATGAGATAATTGATAATAAGACAAAATTCTTAGTACAAAGAGTACGCTTACAAAATTATGAAAATGGTAATAAATCCGGTCAATTTCTAGCAAACCAGCTAAAAATAAAGAAAGAAAAAACAACTATATGTGCTGTTCAAGATTCATCTGGGAACACAATATATGATCCGATACAAATAAACAACATTTTCAGGGATTTCTATAAAACGTTGTATTCACCACAAATAAACCCATCTAAAAAAGAAATTGATCAGTTTTTGGACAACATAACTCTTCCAAAATTATTAGACACTCAAGCAATGGCACTGGATTCACCACTGACACCAGGTGAACTCCAGGAAGCCCTGATAAGTATGCCCAATAATAAGGCTCCAGGTCCAGACGGCTTTCCTGCAGAATTCTACAAAGAATTCTGGTCGATTCTAGCACCAGTTTTCTACAGAACGTTGTTGGAAATTAAAGAAAAGGGCAGACTTCCATCAAATATGAATTCTGCAAACATTAATCTCCTGCTAAAACCAGGCAAAGACCCTGTATATCCCTCAAGCTATCGTCCAATATCCCTTATAAATGTAGACCTTAAAATAATCTGCAAAGCTCTCTCAAAGAGACTGGAGAAAATAACCCCCCTCTTAATTCATCCTGACCAAACTGGTTTCATAAAAAGTAGGCACTCATCAACAAATACACGTAGATTACTTAATTTGATAGACTACTCATACAGTAAAAACCTAGAAACTACAATATTCTCTTTAGACGCAGAAAAAGCATTTGACAGAGTTAACTGGAAATTTCTATTTGCAACTTTACACAAATTTGGTTTTGGATCCTCTTTCATAAACTGGTTAAAAATATTATATAATTCCCCAACAGCTTGTGTTAGAACAAATGACCAAACATCCTCCAGCTTCTGTCTCTTGAGGGGCACCAGGCAGGGATGCCCACTCTCCCCTTCACTGTTTGCAATTTTTATTGAACCACTAGCAGCAGCAATTAGACAGAATTCAGTAATTAAGGGCATAAAATGCAAGAACGTGGAACATAAAATCAGCCTTTATGCGGATGATGTGTTACTCTTTCTCCAAAATTCACAAACCAATATCTCTGGGGTGATTGAATTGATAAACTCTTTTGCAAGAATATCAGATTACTCAATTAACTGGTCAAAATCTACAGTTCTACCGATTAATTGCTCCCTCCATAATTCCTCTTCTACACCACTGCAATCGGGAAATATAAAATATTTAGGTATTAATGTTTCTCCCAAGCTTGCAGATCTAACTAAATTAAACCATATCCCACTTTTAAAGAAGGTAGAAGATGATCTGGCTAGATGGAAATGTCTACCCATATCACTCATGGGAAGGGTTGCCGCTATAAAAATGATGGTCTTACCAAAAATAAATTATTTATTCTCAATGATCCCAACTAAACCGCCACAAGATTGGTTCAGATCGCTAGATTCATGTATGTCCAAATTCCTTTGGAAAAATAAACCCCCACGTATAAGCTTAAAAACACTACAAAAGACCAAGGATAAAGGAGGACTAGAACTGCCTAACTTTCAGCACTACTTCTTAGCCAACAGGCTTCAGTTTATCTCAGGATGGCTAAAACATACCCTCTTAGATGAACCTTGGCTAGATGTAGAACAAGCACTTTGCAATAATCTAGAGATCTCAGACCTACCATTTATCAGCTCAAACATCCAACGACATGAATGCTTTAAAAGCATCAACATCAGCTCTTCTCTGACAGCATGGTGGGAGTTTCTAAAATTGACGGCGTCTTCATTAATCCCATGCAAACGTACACCTATCTGGAACAACCCTGACATATTACAAAACAATAATATGATAAACTTTTCAGATTGGAGTGGTAAAGGAATCAAATATTTAGAACATATACTAGAAGGAACAGAATTTATCTCATTTGACAGACTAGTTACACAATATGGGATCAACAAGACATGATTTTTAGAATATCAACAAATTAAATCCATAGTAAAAAAGAAATTTAAACCGGGTCAAGTTGAACTACAAACACCACCAAGTGTGGTTCAATTTCTTACTCTTAAAACCCCCAAATTACTATCCAAAATATACAGAATGCTTTCTAAAACAGATGAATCAATATCACTTCCTATTGCAAAATGGGAAGCGGATTTATCAGTTAACTTAGACCTAAACTTCTGGTCTCAGATTTGCTTAAAAACCTTTCATCTAATTAGAAATCCCAGTCTTCAATTAATTCAATACAAAATATTACATAGAGTGCACTATACAGGTCATCGGATGTTCAAGATGGGCTTTACGTCTACCAACAACTGCTCACACTGCCAAACCAATTCACCGGACAATTATATCCACGCTCTTTGGTTCTGTCCACCAGTTCAGAAGTTTTGGCACGAGATATGTGAAGACTTATCGAAGTGTCTGAAATGTAACATTCCAACTTCCCCCTTAGTGTGTTTGTTGGGCAGCTTAGATAATGTCACTTCAGAAAAGAATATCGCCCATATGGTTTTCACTGCCCTATGCATAGCCAAGAAAACAGTCCTCATGAACTGGAAAAATAAAAATAATCTTAATTCTAACCAATATAGAAATTATCTATTAGATTACATTAGTCTTGATACAGCCTCTGCCACCACATCAGATCAATTGCTCTGGGCTCCTTTGATCAGCTCCATCACCTAGTGGGGGTGGGGGGTCATAGTTTGGTCCCGCCTTCACTGTTGTGATTGGTGTGGGGGTAGGGACAGGCTTAGGGCATCGGGGGGTTCCCCGGAGGCATCTTCCTTGGGGGGCTCAACCCGGGGTAGCGGTCATGTCCGGTTAGGGGCTCTGTTGGCTCTCAGGTGACTGTTTCCTCGCGGCTGCGTGCAGCGGGGCTAGAGGAGGGTCTGTGCTGACGGACGTGGGTTACTGACCTGGTAGCCTGGCTGCCCCTGGGTGGGTCCGGGATGGGCGTGAGGTTCTGGGGGTGCTCCGTCTCTGGGCTGGGGCCCTGACCGGGCCTCGGGGGCTTGGGTCCTGGTTGGTGTGTTGCCGGGGTTGTGGGCGGGTGGGTGTATGGGGCCCCAACCCTGGCGCAGGGTGCCGCCGGTGCGTCGAGCCACCTGGGGGGCTCTTCAACTGGTGGGGGAGATTGTCACATCTTGCAGGAGCTTTCCTCTCTTCAGGAACTCTCTCTGCAGGAGGGGGAGATACAGGAGAGGTGGAGGAAGATCTCAGCCTGGGCGTTTATTGTCTTATGTAGTCTGGAAGATGAGTGGATGGTGGGGTGGGTGCAGTTTTCTCTGTGGTGGGGTTGGGTGGACTGTCCCGGGCTCTGTGGGGCCGGGCGGAGCTGCTGCACTGGGCCCCGGTCTGGATGGGCCTGGGCCCCCTTTCCCCTGGCGGGTCGCGGAGTATGGGGGTGCCTACTGGGGTCAGCGGGGGAGCTGGCCCCAGGGAGGGGTCACTTGCCCCTCCCTTCCTTCCCTCCCCATCTCCAGCTGCCTCCCTCTTCCCGCTCCACCACAACCACCCACACATGCAGGACCTTGGAGTAGGGGTATGTCACCAGGGTGCAAGGGAGGCTACCCCCCCTCTGTCCCCTTCTGGCTGCCTCTGCCTCAATTTTATCCCACAACTTAGACATTCACATTACTCACACTCTCATTACACATACATATAGGATCTTTGGATTCCGTGTATCGTGCCCACCCCCAAGTACCATCAGGGTGTACACCCCACCCCTGGCGTCGTTGCCCACCTCTCAAGGTTAAATACACGTAGACATTGAGGTCTAGCAGGAGGGACCATGCGCTTACCTGCTGCTCTCTGGCAGGTAGCTCCATGCCCTCCTGGGTTTTAAATGCACCTTAGAACACACATGCATCAACACTACAATGAGCGGGTGGAGGGAGGTTTGGAGTCTTCTCTCACCCCCATTCTCTGCGACCTGCTGGAGCGGGGGGGCTAGGAGGAGGAGTTGGCCATCCGACTGCGATCTGGAGTGTGGGGCCTCCCTGCTGCTGCGGAGTCGGGGCGGTCTGCCTCCCCCCACCACAGGGAAAAGGGTAACACCACCTGGGTCTGGGTGCAGTTCCCCCCTCCAGGGGCAAGGGTACCTAGACCCGGTTTGTAGAGTACGCTTGGGGAGTGTGATCGTGTGTACAGCGTCTCTTTATGTCTGTCTCCACGTTGGTTGAGTGTGGAGTAAGTGCATATGAGAGCATGAGGGTGGGAATGGATGTTTGTATATGTGTGTGCCTGTATTTCTGTGTCTATATGTCAGGTTGGATGTCAGGCGCCACCTCTCTGGGGACATCTTAGGCCCTCCAAGGTTTGGAGGCCTATCTCCCCCTACCACCACTTCCCCTGCCAGTGGCGGACTCCCTCAGACATCGGTGCGTTGGTGGTTCTTTGTGTCCGGGGATGGGCGTCCAGGTACACACCGGCTCACTCCTTGGTGGCCGCTTATAGGGGCCTGGAGCCTGGGGCTCACTCGGGCCATTTCGGAGGTGGGGTGCCCCCGGCCTCTCGGCCTGGGGCTCGGTCACTCAGGCACAGCTGGCTGCCGGCGGAGCTCACGGGCGCATCACTGCAACTCCCCCTGGCTTCTGCTCCACGGCTGCTGAGTGAGCCCTCATCTGGGACTCTCCTCAGCTCTTTCTGGGACAGTGGCGCGGCTGCTCCTCTGTTGGTCTTCCTTGGTCTCTTGTGTTCTTGGGGCCTCTGGATGTCTGGAGTTTTGATCTCCTCCATACCTGCTTCATGCCCTGGAGGACGGGGCTGTGGCCCCCCCCACACCCTCTAGCAGATCATTACATAATAATAATAATAATAATAATGGATACGTTATTGATCCCCATGGGGAAATTACTTGTTTTTCTCTGCATTTGACCCATTCACTCAGTGAAGCAGTGGGCAGCCCACTAAGCAGGCGCCCGGGGAGCAATGTGTAGGGACGGTACCTTGCTCAGGGGTACCTCAGGGTAGCCGTTAAGTGGATTCGAACCGCCGACCTTCCGATCATGGGGTGACCACTTTACCTACTGAGCTATACCTGCCCCTAAGGAACCTTTTTAAAAAAAAAAAACAAGCACGTCCATGCTCACAGGTGTACACACGGGTGATCACACCCACAAACTACACCCTTTTTGGCTCCTACCTCAAAGCACACTGTGTTCTGTTGATCTTATGTGCTGCACAATAATGTTTAATATTTAGTACTTACTGTCATATTCCCATATATCATTGTGATGCTGTTTATTCTATTACTCTTGTTCTCTTCTGCTTGTTTTCTTTTTTCTTTCTCAGCAGGTGATCCAGGTGATTGATATATGCATTTATTTATTTATTTTTTTCTTTCTGCTCATTCTGTTGGTTTTTGTTTTTTGCCCTTCTCCCCCGTCCCTCTTCTCAGCTGTTTCTCTTTCCCTCTTTCTTTCTCCCCTTCTTTCCCCCAGTCAAGTCTGTCCCGTATTCAGTAAGTGAAAATAAAATAAACAATAAAAGGTGAATCAAATGGACCATTATGGCAAGGCTGGGATGGTTAATTTGGTAAAGTAAATCCGCTGGGCATCTTTCTTTGCCTTTAGACAACAATTCTGATGGCAAAAGACCCAAACGGGACAGGCAAAAAGAAAAAAAAAAAAAAGAGAGAGATCTGCACGCCCAGAAACCTCATGGAGTGTACCCTTTTGTATTTTGTAAGTGTTTTGGATTTTGTAAGTGCTTTGGAATTTGTAAGTGTTTGTACATGCTTTGTCTCTAGGGGCCACCGTAATGACCACGCTCAAAAGTTGCAACAAAACTTTTAAGATTGATACCAGAGAGTCGGAAATAATAGATTTTATTTAAAATTACATATTAAGTTAGCTAGCCAGAGATCACATTGGGGTTAACTCCCCTAGAAGCTGCAGTTCTAAGAGCAAATGTGGAGAGTCTGTAATTTTAAACCCTATGGGAGTGTCCCCCAAGGGGGACATGGACCCCCTATTGATCCTCCACCTAATAATACGAGCCAAGGTGTGAAAACGGGTGTGGGTCACAATCAGCCAAGGTTTTGGGTGAACCCACTGTGAAACCTAGTCCCACTCTATCATGTGATTTCTATCACGTGTCAAATGGCCCCTGGATGTGAGTGGGTGTTAAGGTGTCTGGGAACGGATCTCAGAACTGGATTATCGATGGCAAATAGTTGGTGTCCTAAGCCACTGCCTCTGTTCAAAGATGGTCATTCACAGTGGACATAGAGTGGCTTCTTTCACTCCTCTTTCAAACCATCTGTCCTCTCTGTCCAAAATGTAAACATTGGTCACCTCGTAAGAGTGACCTTTGTCCTTTAGATGCAGATGGACAGCGGAGTCTTGTCCCATCAAAGTGGCTCTTTTATGTTGTGGTATGTGTTTATGAAGTGGCTGTTTGGTCTCTCCAATGTAGAGGTCTGAGCATTCCTCACTACACTGTACTGCATACACTACGTTGTAAGGTTTGTGTTTAGTTTTGACTTTGAGATGAAACAGTTTTTGTCTGAGTGTGTGGCTGGGTCTGAAGTACACTGCGATGTTGTGCTTGGAGAAGAATCTCCTGAGTTTTTCTAATTAACTGGCTACATAGGGCATGACAATACTGTTGCGATTCTGATCCTCCCTAGTTGGTGTCTGAACTTCTTTTCTGTCCCTCTTTGATGACTTGATGACAGCCCAATTAATAGACCGAAATGTATTCTAAACTTTTGACTCATCAAAGTAGCCTCCTTTGGCACATATAACAGCTGAACACACCCATGGCATTCTTTGTACAATAGAAATCAAATATTCTACATTAAGTTCTTCCCACATTTTTTCTTAAGGTAGTTCTGGCATAACTTGGTCTTATGTTTTGGGTTATTGTCTTGCTTTTGGATGAACCCCTGACCGAAGAATAGGTGCACACCAGAGGGTAGTGCATGGTAGTGCATGGTGCTGCAGAAAGCTGTGGTAGCCGTTTTGGTTCAGGATGCCTCTCACTCTGTACAAGTCACCGACCCTGAATCCAGGAAAACAACCCCAGACCATCACACTTCCTCATCCATGTTTGACAGTTGATGCCACATACTGTAGAACCATCCTTTCACCTATTTGATGGCGTACAAAGATCCTGCATGATGAACTTCAAACTTTGATTAATCTTCCAGTTTTCAGTAGTCCAGTGGCAGTGTTTCATTGCCCAGACAAGCCTCTTTGAACTTATTCTTGCTTGCTGCAACTCATTCTGTCAAAATTGCAGCTCAAAGTCTTCTCTTCAAAGTTAACAGTGAGACTTGCTTACTATAACTTGTTCAGTTGTGGCTGAACAAGTTGGAGCTGATTCACAACTGATTCAGTTGTGGCTTTGGGTCTGCCAGACTTCTTCCTGTCAGTTTACCCCAGCTTCTCAGGGCCTTTTGATGATGAAGGAAACTGTATTCACTGACATCTTGACTTTCCTTGCAATTTCTCTGTAGGAAAGACCTACATTTTTAAGTGTTATGATGGTCAGTCTCTCTTCCATTGTTAATTCCCCTTTTCTCACTATTTTTGTAGCAACACACTACTTTCTGCAGTACAATACTGTTCAACTGATGCTTACGAGGGTATGGTACCATAGTGTGTTCCAACACAAGTTGGAACACCTGTAGTAATAGCACCAGCTTTCAAGGCTTAATCAACCTCCAGTGCTGCAGAACAGCTTTAAATATTTTAACCCATTTTGTGGTCCCTTAAAAAAAAGAAAAAGGCCTTTTTGTATAATTCTAAAATTTACATTAATTTTCGGTTTTGGGTAACCTTACCTTTTTTTAAACCTTTGCACCATTTCAAGCGATTCATCTGACTTAAATGACTTGAATTGCAAAATAAATAAATAAATAACTGTAAAAATTGGGGTGCCCAGTAGTGTATATTCATTCCAGTGTATTTGATATTTGATAATTCTAATGGGTGGTGCATTCGTATGAATCATTACTTATTAATTTTTGTCAATGAATTTTAATTCTGTGAATTATAATGAATGTCATAGTCACTGACAATTGCTGGAATCTATCATTGTTTTGTTGATTATTGCTGCTGCTGCTCCTTATCTGCTCTGCCTTTCCCCCACAGTATGTTCAAAAAAACTAGCACTTATTTAAGCATTTAGTTTGCTTGAATAAAATGAGGCAAAATGTTTATTTAAATCAATGGCATAAATAATAAACTCATGTGTTAATTAGATTTACAACAAACTGAACACACAGCCAGGTTAGAAGCAGGAAGTAGACAGGGCCACACCAGTCTTGATGGGTCCCAATATATATCCTGCCCTATTCAGTCATCAAGCAATGGTCAGCCTCCACCTGAAACTTACAAAAGCAAAAACAGCAGAGAAAATGAAAAATGCCACCCTCAGGTGTGGAGGAGGGAAAATTTTGACTTGGGTCAAAAAAGATTATAACTGCAAAAATGTTTAGGTTGCGTGGTTGCTGGGTTATTGACCCAGTGTTTTGACTTTGTATGGATTCATTAAGTCAGTGGTTCCCAAACTTTTTTTTTTGCTTGGCCCCACCATGTTTAAACATAATTACAAGAAACCCCTACTGTACAAACACATCCTTTAACCACACACACCCATATTTTGTTTTAAAACTCTATTGGAGTTTATTTCACATCTCAAACCTTTAGTAAAGAATTAAATAAATAAAAGTAAACTGCAATTAATTACAAGCTGCAATAAAATACCTCTTCTAAATAACAGAAAAACAAACCACCTTTATGGTGTAATTATTTTACATATAGTTGGGTTTTTTTGTTTTAAAGTGTAAGGATATTAAACACTGCTATCAATACATTTTTCAAAAAATGTCTCTCTGTGCAAAATGGGTTTAAAAACATAAACAACAGTGGGATACTGTTTGTCAGGGGTTTCAACTAAAAATCAAGAACGTGGGATACTGTTTGTCCATAATTTGGAGAGCCCAGCACGTGCTCCCGATGCAGGGGAAACAAATTCTGTCAGGGATACCTACCTTGGCACCACCATTGTGTAGGTGAAGCCAAAGACAAGATATGCTTCATCATATTTTCTGGTATTTGGCTTGGGTGTAATTTGGTTTGGAAGCCTATCTAACAATGCTTCATCCTCTGCTTTGCATTTGTGTGGGAGCCCCATCAAAAACCTGTCCATTATGCTAGCAGTGTCCACCATTCTTTTTTGTTCATACTGTGCCCCCCCTGCAATGGCTCTGCATCCCCCCTAGGGGGTGCACCCCCACTTTGGGAGCTACTGCATTAAGTATTTCTGGATTTATTGTTTTTTCTACATAATTTAGACTTAATTAGTTGTTCCCTTTCGTGTCCATTCTTTCCCTGTCTCATCTGTGCGTATGTGTGTCCCCTGTATACTGCCATGCTAGTCTTCGTGTCGTGTCTTTCCTTTCCCTTTTTGTCCATGTTTTATTTTGTTTGTCTCCATTTTGTCTGCATTATGTTCAGTTTTGCTTCCATTGTCTCATCAAGCCTAATCTGTTCCTGCTGTGTTCCATAAATGACTTTAAGTTTAGTCTTAGTCCAAGTCTTTAAAGGTTTGCACGAAACATAAATCTTTGGATTAATAATCAAAGTTATTCATTTTACCTGGGGTTTAGTACTGCCCAGTAGGTGTAATTCCTCTGTGTGAAGTAGATTCAGAATATATCTTCTCCTTATATCCTAAGTAACTAAGTAACACAAATTTGTTGCTATAAAACAGCTTTATTTTTTATGATCTGTACTTGCTGGTTTGTGGATATTCATGTCTGTAGAACTCATTGCTTAAACAGAAGTGGCACTGGAAATTCTCAATCCTGCCACACCTGGATGCAGACTGGATTTTAAATGCAGTGCATTCTTCACTCTACAAATATATTAGATGGTACAGAACCCCCAAGAGAAGCAAAGACACTTTTATTGTTGAATTGACTGTGCAGCAATATTTGACCTCCACACATTATTGCTCAGGGAACAAGGGCTGCCAGCAGTCTTAGATGCTCATATTTAGATTTCATGTGTTGGCCAAGAAGAGAAATGTGATGGGTTGATGAGCCTTGTGATGAATGGTTATTAATATTGTTACTATTGTAAGCCAGTAGACAAACATAGATCTAAATTACAAAACAATGCCCATCGACATACCCCTATGGATGATAATGGTGGTGGGTGGGTGTGTGATGGGTGCGGTGCAAGTAAATCAAAAAAGGGTGGTTGTATTTTCCCAACTCAAGCCAGTTGTTCCACGTTGTGTGTAATTCAACCCACAGATGATGGCTTTTACAGCCTTTTTGCTGGTATTCGATCCAGCAGGATCTATAAATCTGTCAAGAAAAGAGTCAATTCCTTTCCCCCTACGTTAATCTCATTTGCCTTTGGTGCCAGTGTTGCATCAAATCTCTGCACTAGGTGCTGTGGTTGGGTGCAGTGTCTGTCTGTTTGTGAGTCAAGCTGGGGAGTAAATCCCACCTGTCCCACATGAAGCGCTCCATCAACCACAAAAAATCCATTATCCCAGGATGTTCTAGGGGGCTAGTGGAATCTTTATCTTTCTTTTTTAACTAGAAGAATTTAATTACACGATGTTGTGAAAAACGTTCTTGCAGTTATTCATATGCATGTCCTTTTTTAGACATAGTGTTTTGTAAGGATGTTCTCAGGCTAATGTCTGTGTTTTAAGGTAATGATGCTTATGTGTAAGTTTAATAAGGACAATCTCTATTCACTCATCTGCCTGATTTCTAAGGTGTTCGGACTGCTAGTCTATTCTTTACATAACTTTTTTGCACTTATGTTCTGCTGCCCTCGGGTGAATGTATGGCTATTCACCCTATGCAGCGAGCTTAACATAAGAGGAGATGGTTCCAGGAACGACAGGACACATCGCTTCAAATTCAAATTCAAATTTTATTTGTCACGTACACAGTCATACACAGTACGATATGCAGTGAAATGCTTAGACAACTGCTCGTGACCTAAAGAAAAAAAAAAGGAAAAGGCTATGAATAAGATAGGAAATAAATATGAAAAATTAAAAAGGGTAAATTTAACTAGGAAGGAATAAAATATAAATTAAGGTTAAAAATGAAATAACTGTACAACACAAATTAGAATGAAGGGTAAATTTAACTGGGAAAGAATAAGATAAATTATATAAATTAAAGTTGAAAATAAAATGACTGTACAACAAAATACACAATACACAGTATAGAACTATATAAGAATGTATGAAGAAATATAAATAAATAAATATATACACAATAACAGCAGCTGTACAAGTATTAACTGGAAATGAAGAATATAGTGACCAGTGTTGTGCAATCCACATTATGTCTTGTGCAGTGCAAATATGCTTAAAGTGATTTAAGTGATGAAGTGAAAACAATGTCCAGAATGTCCAGTGTGTGTGTAAGAACTATATGTGTGGGTCAGTACTGTGTGGTGGTGTGATTGAGAGACCGTATCGCCTGCGGGAAGAAGCTCCTCCTCAGTCTCTCTGTGTTGGTCTTCAGGGAGCGGAATCGCTTTCCTGACCTCAACAGAGAGAACAGTCTGTTGTTGGGATAGCTGAGGTCCTTCACGATCTTCCTGACCTTGGTCCAGCACCGCCTGCTGTAGATTGAGTGCAGGTCAGGGAGCTCGGCGCGGATGGTGTGCTCAGCTGACCGCACAACCCTCTGTAGAGCTCGTCTGTCCTGCATGGTGCTGTTCCCGAACCAGGTTAAGATGTTTCCCGTCAGGATGCTCTCTATGGTGCACGAGTAAAAGTTCCTGAGCACCTTGGAGGGCAGTTGGAAGTCTCTCAAGCGTCTGAGGTGGTAGAGACGCTGACGGGCCTTTTTCACCACGGTGTTGATGTGACAGGACCATGACAGGTCCTGCGTGATGTGAACTCCGAGGTATTTGAAGCTGTCCACTCTCTCCACTGGGCACTCGTTGATGACGGGGGTCAGGTAGTTCCTCTCCTGCTTAGTGCAGTCCACTATCAGCTCGTTTGTCTTACTCACGTTTAGAAGGAGGTTGTTCCTCTTTGTCTTTGTGTCTTTAACTGAATTTTAATTTGTAAGACTGTGAACATACAGTAAAATAATATGTAAGCATCAGTATCGACTTATTTTGTAACCAAAAACAGAAGTTAGCAACATAGCTTTTCTTGTGCTTTACATTCACCATAAACATCTTTCCTTATAAGTTCGAATAACCTTTTAAGTAACAGGAAAGTAACAAATCTTACAGAAAATAAAGCTCCACATTGATTACTTACAGATTATGGCTCAACAAACTCCCCAACAATGTAAACTGGGCTTAAAGCTGTGCAGCTTATTTTCTCCTCCAGGCATTTTCTCACACTGCCTGCGTGAACTTTGCCTGCTGCTTACAACACATCACCAAAGGGGGCAGTGTAGTGCACACAAAATAACTAAAGAAGAAGCCACAAACTCACGGGGTAATTCTGGCCACTAGTGGGAAAACTGAGAAATGCCCCAGCCACAAAGAAACCCAATAAAGCAACAACAGGGGGGCATAATATATGTCTTCATTTGCTTTCTTGCCATTTCCAAGCCAGTCAGTCTCTGTTGTGTGTGGTTTGAATATCAGTTCTCTTCTGCTATTCTTGACTCTCACTCGTGTGGCACACCTTCTCTCCATTTCTACCTTATCCCGGTTAATTATGCATCGTCATGCAAGTCTCCAGTATTTAGACTGTGGGAACTCATCCCCTACTTACTACCATAGTCTGACTCTGTTATGATTTGTAGCTTCAGCCTAATCACCAAATAATTCATGACTCAAACTCTGTACTTCAATAAATTATTTGGTAATTTTTAATTGATCTCTTCTTATAGAACTAACTTTAGGTCTAGTTAAAATGTCTTGATGCATTCTCAATCATCCAGGGAAGTAAATGTCCAAAAAGTTGATTCTGTTCATCTGGACGTAGCGTTTTGTGGGAGAAACATTGATCAACAATGATGGTCAGTGGTTGTTGATCAATGGTCATGAGAATTATTTGCATAATTAAGATTATGGCAGTGACCTCCCAGCCCATTGTTCCTTCAGTGTTTCAGTCATTATGCAAATGTACTATTTATAAGATTGGGGAAACCTGCAGTCAGCTGAGACTGAAGAAGTCACTTGGATGAGTGACGAAACGTTTCTCCCACAAAACGCTACGTCCAGATGAACAGAATCAACTTTTTGGAGATTTAGGTATAGTTGGGATCTTTACACAAAGTGGAGGCCAACTGGCTTGAAGACAAGCAAGAAGATGACTGGGCTAAAAAAAATATGAGCACTAGGTTCAACTGAGGTTCTTGCTGGAAAATGACATGCCCATATTGAATTCAATATTTCTCTACAATTACAAACTCAGTGTAAACTATTTAGATATAAAAACAAAGCTGACACTTGTGATACTTCATCAGAGGTGCAAGCATCGCAGCATATCCCTTTGTGTCAAAGTAACTGAGGATAAAACACAGAAAAACATGGAGATTTTCCTGGGCTTTTATAGATCACAACCCTCTTTAAAATGCTGCAGTACATCAAAAACTGAAGAAATCTACATATGAATGTTACCTGTACAAAGACTGATGCTGCTGAAGTGGAGTAGAGCAAAGTTAGAGGTTGTATTAAAGAAACAGCAAAGCGCTTTGCAATTTGGTATAATTCATAAACGTTGAAACGTTGAATTAGGCTTTCTTGTCCGGCCAACAACACTGTACACAATGGTAGACTGGTGCTTAATAACCAAGTGAATAAGGCCAAAAATAGAGATTTTTGATGGGAAACTGGTCTGGAAGTACACTGACAGAGAGAGCTGTGCAGGAAGTGTGGTTTTATCATGATAGACGCAAAGTAAAATTCATAACGATGTTTTTCAAATGTAGAGTGTAGTTTTCATCTTCTTTTGAATTTTGATTGGAGTGACGAAACATTCAGTTTCGGAATCTGTGAGATGTCTGCTTTCAGCACCCGACAACATGTCCGTGTATGTGCTATCGGGTGAAGGATATGCACTTTGTGTTTACATCCCTTTGCAGAATCCGGTCACTTACTCTTTGATCGTTGCTGTTTTAGCTGTTTGGTGGTTTTGTGAGCATTTAGCTGAGATTCTGAGGATTCTGGCAAAATGCATTTATTTTTAAAATTTGATTTCAGGATTTAATGAATCTATATCGGACTATTCAAATTAAAATAGATTTGTATTTAGAATTTTTTTAAACCCAGCCCAGCCTGTATTGAGTTGAGTTTGAAAGTGAGGGAAAGTGGAAGTTATAGGTGTTTAGACAAGCTACTGCACAACCTGGAAAGCAGGCAGATGACTGATACAGATGCACATCTTCCTTAATGTTGTTGAGTTTTTCTATTATATTTGTATATTATATGTGTGTCAAATGATGTGCTATATGATTATAGCACATTATCAATCAACTGAAGACTTAGACAGAATTTTAATTCATTTGAAATGCTTAGACAGTTTTATATTTTAATTATCATCCACCTGTGGCTTACTCAATCTTAGCTAATTATATACAAATCTCCACCCTTGCTTTTATTTTAAAAAATCTTGAAAGAGTAGTTGTAAAACGGCTAGTATCATTAGAAGGCATTAGATGATTAGATGTCCTGGAGGGAGTGAAGACAAGTACTTCGCCGCTGCCCTAACTACTCATTGTAACTTTTTCCGGTAGGACCCAGTGCAGGAGCCACACCACACAGTGATGCAGCTGGTGAGAACACTCACAACAGTGCCTATGTAGAAGGTAGTCATAATGGGGGTTGACGCTCTTGCTCTCCTCAGTTTGCGGATGAAGTGAGTCACTGTTGGGCTTTACTAACCAGTGATGCTGTGTTTTGTGACCAGGAGAGATCTTCTGAGATGTGTATACCCAGGACAGGTTGCTGTTACTGCACCATTCAGCCAGATGGTTAACTTCACTCCTGTAGTAGGTCTCATCATTGTTGCTGATGTGACCTACCACAGTTTTGTCATCTGCAAATTTGATGAATTGGTTGGAGCTCTGTGATGATGTGCAGTCGTGGGTCGGCACAGTGAAAAGAAGGGGGCTCAACACACATCTTTGGGGAGCCCCTGTATTCAGTGTTCTTATGCTGGCGGTGTTGCTGCCAACCCGTACTGTCTGCTGTCTTCCTGTCAGGAAATCCAGCAGCCAGTTACACAGCAAGGTGCTGATCTCTAGCAGATCCAGTTTGTGAATGAGCTGCTGGGGAATGATCGTGTTGAATGCTCAACTGAAGTCTATGAACAGCTTTCTAACATATGAGTCTCTAGTGTCCAGATGTGTGAGGGCTGGGTTAAAGGCAGTTGAAATTGCATCATCAGTCGAGCGATTTGATATATATAAACTGAAATGGATCCAGGTTGGGGGGAAGAAATGTTTTATGCTGAATCAGTTAAAATGTCTTGATGCATTCTCAATCATCCAGGTAAGTAAATCTCCCAAAAAATCTCCAGGTAAGTAAATCTTTGTCACTTGGATGAGTGACGAAACGTTTTTTCCACTGATAACACTACTTTCAGATGAACAGAATCAACTTTTGGGAATATCAGTTGAAATGGGTGGCTGTAGCTCAGGCGGTACCAACCTTCCGATCTACTGATTGGTTCGATTCCTGGCTTCCCCTAGTCTGCATGCCAAATATCCTTGGGCAAGATATTAACCCCAAATTACTCTCCGATGCATCCATCGGAGTAGGAATGTTACTTAGAAAGCACCTAGAACAATGTGCTTGTGTGAATGGGTGTGAATGGGTGAATGCACAAGTTGTGTAAAGCGCTCAGAAGAGTAGAAAAGCGCTATATAAGAACCAGTCCATTTACCAAATGATTCAGCATAGTCAGGGGAGGCCAGAACTGCTGCTAGAGCTTGAGCTTGTTTGGTGGCTGTGAAGACACCTTCTTTCTTGCACCTTCTTTCATCTGCTTTGATCCCACTCAAGGTCGTCCCATCTAGCACTGGGTATCTCTTTTTCTTTTTGGACATTCTCTTACCCAGTGTCTTCTTTCTCCACATGTAAAACAGATGCTGTACATCGTTTCATTTAAGACTGTTAGGCCTCTTGGCCCTCTAGATGTCTGTCTTACTTGCTATGGTGTTTGAACATACTCAGCACAGATGTTTCTGTATACTATACCGGCTGTTTATGACGTTCCATGTATGCCTGTCTGCAGGGGCTTGTCCTTCCATGATAGGTTCTCCTCTTCCTCCTCTTTCTTGCGTTTCTGCTGCCTGTGATATTCACTGAGCACACAGTTGGATGGAGCCATTCTCCTGATGTCTTCATGGATGTTTGTTGTCTCATTTCAAACTGTGGTACTGACACTCACCAGTCTCCGGCCTCCTTCCTTCCACTTAGCATACAGCCTCAGGGTGCTGGACTTGGGGTGAATCCCTCCTCCGGTCTTGATGTCAGTCTCTTCTGTCTCCTCCTTTGGCCAGCTTAATATCCCAGCAGGGTGCCTGATCACAGGCAGGGCGTAGGTGTTGATAGCCCAGATCTTGTTCTTACCGTTCAGCTGACTCCTCAGGACTTGCCTGACCCTCTGCAGGTAATTGGTGGTAGCAGCTGTCACTACAGCCTCTTCATGATTCACATTTGCCTGTGGGATCAAATCAAATCAAATCAAATCAAAATTTATTTATATAGCACATATTAAAACAACAGTGTGCTTCACAGTCAATAAAAACATGAAACAGTTAAAACAAACAATAAAAGAGGACAACAAACAATAGGTAACAACGCAACAAGCTAATACAGCCAACTAGACAGAATCAAAAGCCAAAGTAAAAAAATTAGTTTTAAGACGTAATTTAAAAGACTGGATAGACTCGGCAGTGTGAATATGAATGGGGAGGTTATTCCAGAGTCTGGGTGCCACGGATCCCCAGGTACTTGTAATTGTCCTCTATGTCTGCAGTCTCGCCTTCTGGTAGTTCGATCCCCTCAGTTCTACTGCCTTCCCTCTGGTCATTATTATCCAACTACACTTTTTCAGTCCGAATCACATTTTCATTGCTGTATATCCTGGTGGTGTGGATCAGTAAATCGTTGTCCTGCTCACTGTTGGCATACAGATTGATGTCATCCATGTAGAGGGGGTGGCTGACAACTGTTCCATTCCGTAGTCGGTATTATTGAGGTATTATTTCAGCTGCTCCTGTTTGTAAACCCGCTTGTTCCCATGATTACGCATCATTACTCATCATCATTATTCATCTATGTATTACTTTTATGTATTAGTCATCTATTTGTTGTAATCATCTATCCTTCCAGGTGTTTATTACACAAAATAAGTTATATTATCACACTTCTGGCCACATAGCGCTGATATTCACTGCACATGCCCATATTAACTTTTTCCAGCCAGGTGTTTTCCTTTTCCCATTCTTCCCTGCTCTAATGCTGGGCTTACACTGTGTGGTTTTAGGCCCATTTTGAGACGATTTTTGAGTCGTGCGACCGTTTTGGTGATCGGACCGATTTTGGCCTTCATCGTGCGTCGTGTAGTATAAGTGGGGTAAAGAGCTCCCGACCAGCTCCCGATCATCAATCGCTCATGAGGGTGTCACCGCAGCCGCTCACACTGCTCACGCGCAAACACGTAAACGTCGGTGAAAAAGACGGAATAGCACAGCAGTGCAGTGTGTGTACTATCCACAAGTGATGGAGGCACAACTTGTAGAACTTTGGAAAGCTCATCCGAGCCTTTTCGATGTGGCCTCACAAAATTATCACGACCACAACAACCGTGAAAATAGTTGGATTTGCATTGCTGCTCAATCACAGCTGCCTGATCAGTGTTTTTCATTAGCAATTTAGCAAAGTTGATGGTGGTGTCTGTGTGAGTGAAAGACAGAGAGGGAGAGCGAGCGACAGATTTTCTGCTATAACCTTAATTTTATGGACGCACAGGGTGAGCTCTCAGGTCGCATCAGAGCATCGGGCCGTATAGTGTGAGAGTACATCGTGACCTACAAACTTCTAACCCCTGCGAGTCAATCGTGCAGTTTGAGCAGGAACTGAATAACGCGACTGAAAAAATCGCACAATGTTTGCCCAGCGTTAGGTGTACTGACGTCTGAGACTTGCACCACAGTGTCAGCGTTTGTTTCCCTGTTGGCCATGCTTCTTGTTGTGGTCATCTGTTGTCTTCCAGTATTTTCTCCGTAAGCGACCTTTCCTCGACCAATGAGATAAGCGGTAATCTGAATTGTCATACTCGAATTGTCATAAGTGTGCTGTCAGCTCTTTGGTCACAAAGCAGGAGAGGGGCTGGGAATTATGTTTTCAAATAAAGTGTTAATTCCATTAAAAGTTATAGACTACTTTTGATTCTCACTGTATTACGGGACAAAGTGCGTCCCTTATTAGCTCAATACGGGACGTGTAATTTTGTTTCTAAATACAGGACGATTCCGTTTTTTAAGGGACGGTTGGCAACCCTATTTTAGATAGAAGTTGCCACTGCTAGCTAAGTCACTTTTGAATGATGCTAATGAGAAGAAAAACAAAAACCTGCCGAACAATGAGGCTGCTGTTTTAAAAACGCCAACTTTCTTGCGTTGGCAATGGGTCGTTAAAATATCACTAAGACACTTTCTTTATGTGCAATTCTTATTAAAACTGTTTTTTAATCAGTTAAAACTGTAAAACTAACGACATCATTGGTTTGAAAAAGAGCGCGAACAACAGCGAACAACTACTCACCACCTGGGTCTGTGCTTTTTAAAACAACAGCGCATTCGAAAACAAGTTATTGGCTGCAACATATTAATATACTTGCTTTTTTTACGGAAAAAATAAACATAACGAAGTTTCCGTTTTACTTACAAGTTTCTCCAAATGTGCTCTCCAGTCGCTCGAGAAGGGCAGCCATATTGAACAGAGTTTTCTGTCAACGTCGTTCAGGTTAGAGAGAAAACGTCATGACGTAGTTGACGTACACATGCGGAGCTCGGAAAAAAAACATTTACTCAAAAATCATAATTAAGAAAGCAGTATTTACTCTTAACTTCTAAGCCATGTACAATTATAACTGTTTGAATCGTTAACGGAACAGAAAAGTTTTAAGTTGTTTCAACTTTGTGAGGAATTTCAATTGTTATATCCACAAACTTTATAAGTCAGGTAGACTGTTGGGGTTTACAGTGTAGAACAGCGCTATATAAGAATCAGTCCATTTACCAAAGTTGAGTCATGACTGGATCTTACTGCATGACCATGACCAGTCCTCACTCCTATAGAAAATCTGTGGAGGAAGTTGAAGCTTTAAATCGAACAGCAGAAGATAAGATACATAACAGTTTTAGCGTTGATGTAAAGAGGAGCAGGCCTGTCCTGAGGTTTGTGCAAGCCCTTTGACCAACTAAAACAAATGTGTTACCACTGTGCTTGGCGGCTGGGCTGCTGTTCACGGATGTGGCAGTCCCTCTGGCTCACCGAGGTCTCCCTCCGATGGCGGTGTGGGCTCCTCCGGCTCGTCGCATTCCTCCGGCTTGCCGAGCCAAATCATTTCCAGTCAGTTGAATTTACCACAGGTGGATTCCAATAAAGTTGTAGAAGCCGCTACTAGATGTGAACAAAGAATGCACCCGAGCTCCATTTTTGAGTGTCATGTCCAAGGTTATGAATACTTATGTACATGTTATATTACTGTTTTTTATTTTTAATAAATGTGCAATAATTTTAAATAAGTTTTGTCATTTGTCATTATGAGTAGGGATGGGTATCGTTTAGGTTTTATCCGATACCGGTGCCAAATCGGTACTTTTGAAACGGTGCCGGTGCTCAAACGGTGCTCAAACCGGTGCTTAAAGAATGGAGAACACAAAATTGGTCCAAAAACCTCTCATGTTCAGCTGGTTTTTTGTAAAAAGATAACAATGTTAGCCTTTTCTGCAGCTATGGGGCATATATGGTATCACTCTTGGCTGGAAGCAGTGCTTAATCAATGGAAAAAACACAAACTTTGTCCAAAACCTCTCATGTTTAACTGTTTTCCACTTTTTCTTTGGTAATTTTAGCCTTTTTGGCCAGGGTGAAGGGAGTATCTGCCATCAAACAAGAAGACAGCCGCATGTAGCTATGATGAGGTTTGCTAGTTCACCTTACATGCATTAATGTAATAACGTGGTTAGCCTACTCAACGTAAATTACACACGAACAACATTAAGCTACTCACGCAGAGAAGAACGGCTGCTGCTGCCATCATCATCCTCATCATTTCTGCTACACTGGCAGGGCTAGGGGCCAGGACTCTCCTCTTCGGGGTTTTTGGGGGATATTGCTAACTCCGGGTCAGATAACAGGCAACCCACGCACAGTAGATGCGCTCGGTGTGAGGTCTCGCAGCAAGCTATCATACGGCGCATTTCTGGGCTTTTAAAAAAAACGCTATGCGTCACCAGGTGTTTCATCGGATTTGAGGTGTTACCTCCTTTGACAGTATCACAGTATCAGCTTAAAGCACTTGTTGCAGGCTGCTGAGTTTGCATATTTTGCTGTGAAGTACAGCCAGACTTTTGACCGCTTCGCCTTGGGCATTTTTAATCTGTAGCTCTGCTCTAAAAGAACGCACGTACCTGGACCCGCCTACTATCCTCGGAAACGTAACATTATTGGCTAGAAGTGTATCACAGCTCAGGAAAAGAAAGCACCGAAATAAAGCACCGAAATGTGCGCTGCTTTTCGGTCTGGTTACTACCGTTTATGTCAGAACCGGTGCCGGACACCGGTACCCATCCCTAATTATAAGGTATTGTATATAGAGTTTTCAGGTGAAAAATGAATTGAATCCATATTAGAATAAGGCTGTAGCTAGTGCTGTCAGCGTTAATCTCGTTAAAATTATGTTAATGCCATAACCGCATTAATCGGGCAAATCTATGTTAGCGAGTTAATGCGGATAGCTCCGTGTGCGGGGCTGCACGGCCCTAAAGCGTTAAGGAGCTAACTGTGCTAACGCTAGACGTTGTGCAGTCCAATGCACGGGGCAATCTGTGTTTTTTTTTGTTTTGTTTTTTTTCTTTTTTGCCTGTCCCGTTTGGCTCTTTTGCCATCAGAATTGTTGTCTAAAGGCAAAGAAAGATGCCCAACGGATTTACTTTACCAAATTGACCATCCCAGCCTTGCCATAATGGTCCATTTGATTCACCTTTTATTGTTTATTTCACTTACTGAATACGGGACAGACTTGACTGGGGGAAAGAAGGGGAGAAAGAAAGAGGGAAAGAGAAACAGCTGAGAAGAGGGACGGGGGAGAAGGGCAAAAACCAAAAACCAACAGAATGAGCAGAAAAAGAAAAAAAAAGAAGAAAAAAAGAAAAAAAATGCATATATCAATCACCTGGGTCACCTGCTGAGAAAGAAAAAAGAAAACAAGCAGAAGAGAACAAGAGTAATAGAATAAACAACATCACAATGATATATGGGAATATGACAGTAAATACTAAATATTAAACATTATTGTGCAGCACATAAGATCAACAGAACACAGTGTGCTTTGAGGTAGGAGCCAAAAAGGGTGTAGTTTGTGGGTGTGACCACCCATGTGTACACCTGTGAGCATGGACGCGTTTGTTTTTTGTTTTTTAAAAGGTTCCTTCATGTAATGATCTGCTAGAGGGTGTGGGGGGGCCACAGCCCCGTCCTCCAGGGCATGAAGCAGGTATGGAGGAGATCAAAACTCCAGACATCCAGAGGCCCCCAGAATACAAGAGACTAAGGAAGACCAACAGAGGGGCAGCCGCGCCACTGTCCCAGAAAGAGCTGAGGAGAGTCCCAGATGAGGGCTCACTCAGCAGCCGTGGAGCAGAAGCCAGGGGGAGTTGCAGTGATGCGCCCGTGAGCTCCGCCGGCAGCCAGCCGTGCCTGAGTGACCGAGCCCCAGGCCGAGAGGCCGGGGGCACCCCACCTCCGAAATGGCCCGAGAAAGCCCCAGGCTCCAGCCGCCAAGGAGTGAGCCGGTGTGTACCTGGACGCCCATCCCCGGACACAAAGAACCACCAACGCACCGATGTCTGAGGGAGTCCGCCACTGGCAGGGGAAGTGGTGGTAGGGGGAGATAGGCCTCCATACCTTGGAGGGCCTAAGATGTCCCCAGAGAGGTGGCGCCTGACACCCAACCTGACATATAGACACAGAAATACAGGCACACACATATACAAACATCCATTCCCACCCTCATGCTCTCATATACACTTACTCCACACTCAACCAACGTGGAGACAGACATAAAGAGACGCTGTACACACGATCACACTCCCCAAGCGTACTCTAAGCCCCGGGTCTAGGTACCCTTGCCCCTGGAGGGGGGGATCTGTGCAATCTGTGTTAACTCGCTAACGGATTTGCTGCGTTAATGCGGTTATGGCATTAACATAATTTTATCGAGATTAACGCTGACAGCACTAGCTGTAACATGAGTAAATAATAAAGCTAGCCATCTGGAAGTCATCAAGACAGATCACAGTGCAGAGCAGCAGAGGGGACCATTTGGCTTTCTGTCGAGAGCACCAGCATGATCTATTTCCTGTACATCTAATCCTAACAATAAATATACAGTAAATGGTGTTGCAGACTCTTAGATTGCAGTTTGTTGCGAAGATGTGCTATATTTAGTTCCAACAACTTCATTTTGCATTCATTTGTTGTCTAAACAACCAAAGCCAATGTCATCCATGAGCAAGTTTAATTCTCTGTGGTAACATAGTGCTTCAAAAAAGATTGCATGGCACCTGTTCTATAAATACAGTGACCCTGGCTATGAATCACTATTATGATACCAGACAGTGGTAGTAAAAACAAAGAGGACATTTGTTATGTCAAAAGATAATTGATTATTTTGCAGAAAGAAAAGGTTAGAAGATTAGAGCTTGCCCGAATAATCATTCTCTAATTAAGCCAGAAATTATCTTCAAACATCCATATTTTTAAAAGAGAAAACACATCTAATATGACCAAGTTATAAAAAACAACTCTATTAGTTATTAGGTTGCCATTAATCAAAGCAGTCTCTTGATGCTTTTGTATCCAGTGTTGTTTTCTGAGTGAACTCCTGGTATTACTGAACAACACCAAACACCTTTAGACAATGTGAAACCATGTTTATTGATAATAAAAATGGAAATAATAAAGTCTAAACATCAATCTTGACATGAGATATGGTTTCAAAAAGGGAAGGTATGGCAAGTAACAAACAATGGTTTATATGACAGGCACGCTTTATGGGCTGCAGTATTGAGAAAACATGCAAACTCCACAAATTCATGAATCTGCCCCAGACATCTTAGGTAAATTGGTGAATTAGCCATGAACAAGAAATGGTGTCTAAAGCTTATATAACAAAATACTGTAGGAATGGATGGTGAAATGTGAGTTGTGAATTATTAGTAATACATTTCTTTCTTTCTTTTCTTTTTTTTGCTTTGTACCAACTTTTTATTAATAAAATATTAAATTCCATTGTGGAATAGCAGAGATTTTGTACCAAAAACTGCAAATCTTAAAGCTGCAAATGGAAACAGGACTTTTGAGTGTGTCCTCTGTGTGAGGTGCCATTGCCATCAGGAGTGCTGAAATGTTTAGGTCGGTGTGCAATACATTAAAATAAAATTCAGTTAATGTGATTAGGCAGTGTTTCTCAAGTTGAAAGGGGTGTGAAGGCGTACAAGTGAATATTTTTGGCAATGTAATCATTCAAATAAAGATTTCGCTACAAACTGACGAACATGCAGGGATGTCACTGATGAGCACAATGGCAACAGGAAAAACCAAATAAACTACTGTAAAGGGATGTTGATTGCCAGTCAATATGTTTATGTATAAGCTTTTACCAAATGTAGTGGTATTTTCTCATTTCTCAATTTTGTGCCTGCTCTCTTCTCTAGTTTGAGACTCAGACAATATGTCAGTTTGACATTGTACAGGATGTCACAATTCCTAAAATGCATTTGGAGGAGAGAGGAGGCACAGGTGGCTGCTTTTTAAAAGAGTTTACTGGTACTCTGGCACTTCGTTTCAAAAGGAAATATTCAAGATCTAAGAGTAATACTCTGATTAGAAAAAAAATGCTACACTTGTGTTCTAATTTCCCATCAAAATATTAAGAAATGAAGGGTGGCTCAAATCTTTTGCACTGTATATGCTTCAAAAATGTGTATACTGAAGTTCTTTTTTCTTGATTCTGATTCAGATTTTTCTATGCAGTGGTATAAAGTATAAAAACGATCATCATAAAATACTTTAACAGGAAGGAACTTTTCCATAATGATGAGCACAGCCGTGTTTTTTTTTTCCTTTTCATTGAACACTATCTGCAGACACTACACAATGACACAGAAAGCGCACTTATTACAGATCGTCAAATCACTTGCTACCCATGCAGTTCGCAAATTTAGCATCTTCCTCCCTTTAAATACGATTCCAAGTCCTCTTTTCTTAATTGTGTACTTTTTCGATTCTCTCTACCGAGGATGAAGCGTTCAATACTTTCCTGAAGGGATCTTTACGTCTTATTTCTTATGTTTTAAAAAAGACAAACAAAACCCAAAGAAAAAACAAACAAACAATCAAACAGAGGGATAATGAGAATAATCCCCACCCCCCGTTTAAAACAAAGGGCAGTGATAATCCATAGTGCAGCCAGACAGCGTCCTCTGTCTTCCTTGCTCTTCACACCACAAATACCTGGCGAGAAGATTTGGATTAAGACTAATGAACTGGGAGTACAATAATCTCCGTTCACGGCGGAGGACCGCCTCATTGTCTCGCTGTATGATTTTTGTTTGTGCGCCTTCGAAGGCTAAAGACGATGTCTATCCGGGGATATTTTGTCGCTTTTTCCAAATGCACAATTTTTCTCTCCCTGAGGATTTTGTTTCTTGTACCTGCAGGGTTGCAGGTCCGCAGCCAAGGGGATTCTCAGTCCTACAACAAAGTGATGGACAATATCACAGTCCGACAAGGAGAGACGGTCTTTCTCAGGTGAGTCTCCCCTCACACAAGTGTCTCGCTTCTGCTACTGCTGTTTATGAATTCCACCGCCAAAGTTATGCACTGCCTGTAGGCTGCCCTAAATGAAATATGTGGAATGGGATCGAGTAGCAGAAGGACTGACGTGCTGTCTGTTTTATCATGCAACCGACGTTAAAAACGGGCGGGGGGTTGAGCGGATTAGTCTGTGGAAAACACTCCATTCAAAAACGACACTGCTAATCTTCTGCAGCTGTTAACTAGAGACACTGATTGTTTTGATTGTTGTGTGACGATGCAGAACTAAAGGTGATGGGGAAAGCGTGTTTCTGGAAGGAGGACACGAGCAAAAACTGTTGTAAAGTGTTTGCTGATGGCTGTAGATGAATAGAAATATAGTTGTGGTTACAGAAAAAAAAAGAACTGAGTGACAAGTCCGTAAGATTTACACACGTTTTGTTTCTTCAGCGGTCCCCAAACCTTAGTTGGACACGGGGATTTGTTACTTTTACGTAATGCAATGTTGAGAGCAACAGAACCAATAAGGACAATGACCAAAGCAATTAATTTTATCACTGTTATAGGAATAGTGTTACTACTGTTTAAAGCAGGGCTGCTCAAAGTTAAGAAGGGGCAAATAGAACCAGGCTGAAAAACAACAACCCACATTCATCAAGAAGGCTTCTGCTGATAGTGACTTTCCATATGGAAAACTGACAGCTGCATAAGTATCAATGAAATCTTAATAGCCAAACAAAGGTGAAAAAGCTCACTGGTAATATCCAAACCAACTATAATTTTATATTTAAGTGATTTAGCTGGTGGAATTCTTTCTTCAACTCACTTCATCCATTTGCTAAGTCTGCCAAACTAATGGCCACAGGTCTTTAACCACTCACAGTCATACGTCACTATGCTGCGAAAATAAAAGGATTACCATATGACATATGTGTAATTAACAGATCATGAGACAATTTCTAAATTATCCCAAGCATATTGTTTCTTGCCTATTTTTGCGTGAAAAATATCAGCATGTCAGACAAACCCATTCACTGATATTATCTTCAACATCCCAATGCAGACTGGCTGACAAATATACTGCTTGCTTTTTCTACAAAATCCTCTTCATAATCCATTGTTTGGACATCACAGAGGCCTCTTCTAAAAGGTCATCAGTATGGTAAATAATGAACATAACTTGGCTGTTCCTTCATTAGGTGTAAGCTGACACAATAGGGAGTAAGGCTGGGATAAAGTGCTGACTAAACAACAATACAGCAAGACAAACTTAATCACACTGGCATCAACGTGCTCATTTTGCATTTATGGAATTAATAGAAAAACAAAATAAGCAAACAAGAGTAAAGTTGTTTCACAGACTTGGAACAAATTTTCTCCTTTTAGGATTTGTAAAGCAAATCCTTAAAATGGTAAAATGGCAACTGTTGCAAAAGAACAGTTAAAATTTATTTCAGTTTTACCTGTGTGTTATTGTATAATAGTAAATCAGATTTTTCTGAATATTTTGCACAATTTTTAGCCACAGTACTAGACTCTTGCTGAAATACTTTACAGTCCCAATCAAGCACTGTACTGACTGACCTACCACTATTTCAGCACCACCGATAGCAATCTATCATGTTCTAATATTGTTTAGGAACAATGTCAAGTCCCAACAGTATGTAACAGAGTCAAAGTTGCTCTAGATCAGTCTAAACAGCAGAGCTTGTAGGGCAACAACAACACAAAAATACATAGCATTCTTGCTCCTATCCATATTGAAACTGTCATGGAATGTCAACCCATCGCTAACCCTGAAAGAAGGTCAGTGGGATTGGCAAGTCTAAACCTACTATGATGCGTATCAGTCCTTCAGGCTGAGCAGTAATGATTGTTTTGGTCTGATTCATACATTCTGTGGCTGTGCTGTGCTTTGATCTTGTTAGTGAGTGCTTGCTCATGAAGTCACATCAGTTGAAAAGACATCTGAATCTAAAGCACATGCATTTATGGAGCTCTATGCACAATGTATAAGACTGCCCAGCTTTATAGAGTCGATGCTTCTGAACAAATATATTTTTCTGCAACTCCTGATTTGCTCATGAAATCAGGATCTTTTATATTTATGGACGGGAGGGATCTACACTATATCAACTGTAGTTTTAAAATAAGCAGGAATGCCTGCATCAAGTAAACCCTCACATTAATATCATTAATTGTTAAGATATTTTACTGATGATATGCAGTGGGTTTTAGATGTGATGATTTGTTTGCATGTTTTCCTTCATTATTTACATTCCGGGGATTCTTGACATGAGGGCAATTTTTATAAACAGGACAGAGGATTGTTTGTGTGATCAGGCAGCCTGCCAGCTGAGTCCAGAGTCTTTCTTTTTGTTCCATCCAGAACAGCTTCTGTTTTAGGTTTAATGGCAATAAGAACTGTGGATGTGTACACAAAAACAGTATGTAAGTTAAAATCCATGGTCTTACGACCTTAAACATTTCCAACATAAAACAACTTAACCTTCTACATTAAATTGATTAAATTGATCTACAATGACCTTTACTTTTAGTTGTACAACACTGAAAACACAAAACTGTGACACAATTCGAAGAATTTTAGAGGCAGTCAGTTTACAGTACAGCAACAAAAGAATATAAAAAAAGAGGACAGAGAATGAACATTTAGCAACATGCTTGAGTCACACTGGAACCTGAGCAGGATAAAAGGCCATCATAGTATTAGTAATCAGGTAATTAGGTTACCTGATGCAGGCAGGGCCCTTACAATAGCTAGGTGAGTTATTTTGTATTACCTTTATAGTACTTGGAAAACTTGAATCTGTTTGCACTTCTCAGACTTACCACTCCTGCTGTGTGCAGTGCTAACAAGCTACACATTGCCCTTTTTTTGACAACTGAGTGAGAGTAAACAAAAGAGTAAACCAATTAGTAATAGTAGCATAATAAGAATTTGATAACCTGCTAGCACTATGAAGGTTATGTATGTGCATTTGAATTTTAATCCATTATTAGAATGGCTTTAAATGGTAATAACCTCATAAGAATAAGGTTGTACTGACTGATGTTTTAGAATAATAGGAATAATAAGAAATATAATATAATAATATTATAATGCCTCAGTTAATCCTGGTTCTCCAGCATCCTACTTTGCTTAAAAGCAATAATGTAAATGTTGTGTTTATCGTTCTGACTTATTAAATGGAAACATTGATGGTACGTGTGGTTTCTGTGTAATAAGCAGGAATTAGGGTTGCAAAATGCAAAACTGCCTATTTCTAGTTGGTAAAAAAAATTAACCTATTGAAGGAAATGTCAAGACATGTTAGCTGGAAATATCTTTGGTGTTTGTTTGGTTATATAAGTAGGAATTAGGACCGCAAAATGCAAAACTGCCTGTTTTTCATTAGTACCACATTAATAACTTATTAAAGGAAACGTCAAATGTGATAATCACCTAGGAATACCTGTTGTAGTTTATGTGTAATAAAAGGAATCTGGGCTGCACTATGTAGTGATTAACATGGTATTAAGTTGAAACAGGCAGTTTTGCATTTTGCAACCCAGATTCCTTTGTATTACACAGAAAGTACCACAGATATTCCGAGGTAATTATTGCAATTCTTAAGGTGCCCTTATTAATTTTTAAAAAGAATTAGAATTGAAGCATTATAATATGGTAATACTTTCCTATTATTGTAAAACATCAGTCAAAACAGTCTTATTATTATTAAAGGTTATTACCATTTAAAGCCTTTCTAACAGATGATAATTCAAATGCACAGACACATCCTTTGCATTGCTATCAGGTTGTTTTATATTGTTACCAAGGTATTACACTACTTTCTCTAATTGGTGTTGCTTCATCGTTATAGCTTTGTTTCCACTTTATTACTCCATGTTTTGTCCCTTTGTTATTCAGTAAATGAATTTCAGTATAATATTACTCACCTGTAACCATTGTTGCTACAATTATGTTACTTGGATATTACTTGGTTATTAGGTGGTAATAATGTGCAAATTTCCATATTATTACCTTTTTGTTCCCACTTTATTACCCAACTATTACCTCATTATTACTAATCAGTAGTCGAAAGCACTACCATAAGACTAATTATCAGTTTATCTTGATGTGAACGGACTCGCTAGTTTATCCCTGCTAAGGCCTCCTGTGGCGAGAGTATAGAGAGTTGCTGCATAGCAACTATCAGCATAGGCACATAACCGAAAACAATAGGAATACAAAAATATGATGATTCATTTATCTCTATTAACTTGATTGAAAATAGTTTAAATTAAAAAAAAATCACTTCATCAGCACTATTAATAATACTCCATTATGGATGTGGATCTGAACATCTAAAGTGCTCAAGCATTACAATAAACCGAAACATGAAAATGCACAGATAAGTTGATTTTGCTTTTTACCTTGCTGTGGCTTTTACCTATGGTGAAAGCCACTGCTGACCCAAAGGCTTGTGTCACATTTGCCAAAAAACATTATAATGATCCCCTAGACCTTTGGGAAAATATTCAGTGGACTGACAAAATAATAATAATAATAATAATAATAATAATAATAATAATAATAATAATGGATTGCATTTATATAGCGCTTTTCTAGGCACCCAAAGTGCTTTACAATTCCACTATTCATTTACTCTCACATTCACACACACTGGTGGAGGCAAGCTACAGTTGTAGCCACAGCTGCCCTGGGACAGACTGACAGAAGTGAGGCTGCCATATCGAACCGTCGGCCCCTCTGGCCAACACCAGTAGGCGGTAGGGTAAAGTGTCTTGCCCAAGGACACAACGACCAGGACAGAGAGAGCAGGGGGATCGAACGGGCAACCTTCCGGTTACAGATGAGCTTCCCAACCCCCTGAGCCACGGTTGCCCCATAAAACAAGATAAAAATTTAAGATTTTGCAAGGTTTGCATCTCGTATAACTGGTATAAAACTAACTCAGCATTTAATAAATAGAACATTATATCAACAGTCAAACATGTAGTTTGTGTTGGGGCCTCCTTTGCTCCTTCAGAAACTCGAACAACTTGTCGTTGTTGCTGTTGGAACCATAAATTCTGCTCCAGAATATCCTGACTATGGAGCATACCCTTATGTCCTGCTACATAACCCTTGGGACACAGTAGGACAATGATCCAAAACACACCAACAAGTCCACCTCTAAATGGCTAAAAAACCCCAAAATGTTTTGTTGTGGCCTAGTTTGTATTTAAGATGAATAACTTTAATAATTGACCAACGCGTTTCAGCTTGTGGCCTTCATCAGGGTCATCCTGATGAAGGCCACAAGCCGAAACGCGTTGGTCAATTATTAAAGTTGTTCATCTTCCCTCAAGTGTTGCTGGAGTTCCTGCTTTGTTAATTCTTTCATCCTCTCCTTGCACCTTGGAAGCAGGTGAAGTTGTGCCAGAAATTTTTTGCTGCTAGTTTGTATTTAATCCAATAGAGAATGACCTTGACAGTAGGGCTGCTCAATTAATCGAATTTTAATCACGATTACGATCTGGGCTTTCAACGATCATTAAAAATGACTGAGCTGATTATTAGCCCCTCCCTCATTTATCCGCGACACCTTAAAGGCCGGTCCGTGAAAATATTGTCGGGCATAAACCGGTCCGTGGCGCAAAAAAGGTTGAGACGGCTGATTAAGAGGACCCGAGGGAAGCTCGGAAAGCTAAGCAGAAGTTATTTGGAGAGGAGAGTGACTGCCGTTGGTTGAAAAGAGAGGTTAAAAAAAAACTTCAGTGGTGTTGCACACTATTTTATATTATTTTTTAAAGTCATTATTCAATACATTGTTATTGTTAACCCTTTAAAGCCGGTCAGAGCAGCACGCTCCGTTTTGTGTAACTATTTTTAAATCCCTGTAGAACCTGAACCGTGTAAGCTAGCGCAATAATTTGTTTTGCATATGAAACTTACATCTTATGCCATCAGCTTGTCCTCGGTCACGGTTTCCTTCCACATAAATTGCATAAAAAGCGCTTGCAGGAACAAAAACATAATATTCCAGAAACACGCTTTGCCGATCCGATCAGCTGTTCGTAACACTTCGCACATTGAAACAGACGTCACCGCTAACTATCACATGTCCGCCATTTCCTGCCCGAAACCGGAAGTGATGTCATTTTCGCGGAAAATGTAGGTTTTTTTTACTTGTAGGCCTTAAAAGCCTATACTGGTCATGTTTGACTTTTCTGAATAGTTTCTGGGATGCTTAGAACTCGAATTGCACTGCTGGAAATAGTTTATTTTGATGCACCTGCTGTTTTCTTTGCAAATTTGCATCATAGGATTGTTTTTGTTTTTCCTGCAGTATATAAAAATTGCTGTATCTCCAAAATAAAACTATGAAGACACTCAAAATTAATTTCCTGTTGTTGTAAACTATTTTTTGCAACTTTTTTGTATTTAAAGTTTTGAGGGATAAACCTCTTAAATTTCTCCAAGTAAAAATATATGTTAAAAAACAAAAACAAAAACGATTTTCAATTTTCTTGTAGTTTATTGCACTTTTTTGCAATTAATGTAGTTACTATGGACTTAATGCATACATATTATTAAAATATGGGCTATAACAGTTGTATAGCAACTTGAAATGCTCCCACAAATGGCACTACAACATGTAAAAAAATAATATAAGCTCTGGCGGACTTGGTTCTATGGTAGGTCTTAAAGGGTTAAATAAATATCGTCAAATAATCGAGATCTCAATTTCAGTGAAAATAATCGTGATTATCATTTTTGCCATAATCGAGCAGCCCTACTTGACAGGGTGTTCAGGCTCAAAATCCCTCCAGTATGACTGAATTAAAACAATTCTGAAAAAAAAGAGAGGGCCAAAATTCCTCCACAGCAACGTGAAAAACTCATTGCCAGTTTGCCTGTACATCCTGCTGCCAAGGGTTGAACAACTAGTTTTTAGGTTTGATGGATAATTACTTTTTTCATCTATTAACAATTTGTGTCCATGACCACGCGAAAAAATAGATGTGTTTTTTTGACTATTTCACAAACTGGTGTGATATCATGCTGGAAACTTATTTTAAGGATTAATGTATTACTATTTACTGTTTACTTTATTATTCCATATTTCTTCACTTATATTGTACTCCACCAGCAAGGTGTTTGAGAACCACTGTTCTCAGCCAAATAAATTACTTTTATTTGAGGGCGAGAGTAGGACTTGATATTGTTATTGGATACGGTTTATATGGCCTTCGTTAAAGTTAAGAAAGTTAATGCATTCTGAAAGGACTCATTGGGGCAAAAATGACAAAAATAAAAACTCTTTACTTGTACAGGAGTGTCATTTACTTGTTAAAACCATGCAAAATGATTAAACAAAGCAAGTAAGTTTAGTCATGTTATTCAATTGCTTTGCTCTTCTGAAAATTTAATTTACACCAGTAATTTATGCCACAGCAGTAGAAGGACATCATGGTAATTAAGTGGGACACTTTTCAGTTGCAAAATTTTAGACATGGCCCAAATAAATTTAAATAAACAATTTAACTAAAACAAGAGGCAAAGTTCTTGAGACCATACATTAAAATACCTCCCTCAAAATCAATGTCAGTCGTGTCAGGGTTCCTGGGTCGTTGACCCAGTGTTTTCCGTTTTGTCATGTTCAGTTTATTTTCACATCTATGTTTTCTGTGCCAGCATACCGCCTGCGTATTGTGTTCCAGTTATTTCCATGTATCATTAGTCAGACTAAGTTCAGCTGTGTACTCACCGGTTTCTAATCCTTCATCACCCAGCGTGTATTTAAGTCCTCAGTTCCATCCGATCGTTGTCGTGTCATTGAAGTACATGTGATGTTATGTTGTCGTTTCCGCCTGCGTTCAGTCAGCCAGCCATTCAGTCTTTCAGTCAGTCCTTCAGTCATTCAGTCAGTCGTCCAGCCAGCCATTTCCTACCTCTGTTCTGTTTGTTCACTCCATCGACAATAAACACCAACCTTCACCTACCTACCTGTGAGTCCAGCGTTTGGGTCCTCCTTCTCTCATCCACGACACTACTCCTGACAGAATGACACGACCCCGCGTTGTGGACCCAGCGGACTCGGACCTTTTTGAGCGGCAGGAGGCAGCGCTCTCCTTGTGGGCGGAAAAGCTTAAGGAGAGACAGCGGCTCTTCGCGGAGCGAGAGCACGTCTTCGAGGGTACTCGCTTGGCTCTGGGCGGGCCTTGGAGACGCCGCGTTCACCCACCTGCTTCCTCCCATGCACCGGAGCATCTGCCGCGGAGAGTGGGCGTTTCGCGCCGCGCTTCGGCGGCTCCCTCTCTCGCGGGTCCGCTCCTCGCTCACACGCCACCTGCCTCATTCACTGGACCTTCAACCATGGCACAGCGGCTCCGCCTCCCACCTCGGCTCAACAGAGGCTCCCGCGCCAGAGGCTCGGCTGTGTACCCCGCCCGCTTCCTCTTCCCGGGAAAAAGCGGCGCACACGCTGCCATAACATGGACTATTTTCAGCAACTCCCGGTGGTGAGTTCCAGTGACTGTTTTCCACCCTCCTCATTTGATTCTTCACCTGAAATAACTAATAGACTCATCTCTGATTCATGGGGAGTTTCCCTCTGCTCTGCTCCTCCAAAGACTGTAAATAGTGGTGGCAGAAAAACCAGAACAATCCCCGATAAACCTGCCAATATCACACACCCAGTCACTATTTCCACACCCATTACTCAGCCATTTCCCACCAGCACGGCGGCCCAGATTCGGCCTTCCCCTTCAGCCATTTCACCTCCTCAGATGGCTAGGGCCCAGTCTACACCCACACCAGTGCCAGCTCCCAGGAGGAGGGCAGCTCCAGTCTACCTCCACACCCGCTTCTGTTTCTCGGGTGGGGGTGACTTGTGTACAGCCACCTCTCGTGCCTGTCCCAGCGCCCAGGCTGAGGGCAGCCAGAACCCAGCCTGACCCCCTTAGAGGCTTGGAAGAGCTAACCGGTTCACCCGCTACTTCACCACTTCATCCACCTCCTGACCCAGCCTTTCACGCCCTCGCACTATCCCTAGTTAGATTAGCTGACCTGTCCCCTGCCCAGGCACCAGCCTTACTAGCCCAAGCTGTAGTTTTATCTCCGTCACTAGCTCAGTCTGTAGCTCAGCCATTAGCCACACCAACCTCAGCTCCGTCATCAGCCTCGCCTACATCTGTTCATCCCTTAGCATCTCCACTCCAGCCAGTTCCCTCATCTGCTGTTCAGCTTCCACTCCAGTCAGTTCACTCACCTGCTGTTCAGCCTTCACTCCAGTCCCCTGTAGTTCAGTCTCCTCCTGTCCTCCAGTCTCCTGTAGTTCAGTCTCTTCCTGTCCTCCAGTCCCCTGTAGTTCAGTCTTCTGTCCTCCAGTCCCCTGTCCAGTCAGTCCAGTCCGCCCCTGTCCAGTCAGTCCAGTCCGCCCCTGTCCAGTCAGTCCAGTCTGCCCCTCTCCAGTCTGTAGTCCAGTCAGTCCAGTCTGCTCCTGTCCAGTCGCCTCCTGTCTCCCAGTCGCCCGTCCACCATCCTGTTCAGTTCCCGGACCTGCAGCCACAGCACCCACAGCCAGCTGTGAGCTCTCCTGCTCTTCAGCCAGGGGCTTCCGCGCCCGCTGGCCCTGCCTGTCTCCAGCCAGGGGCTTCCGCACCCGCTGGCCCTATAGCTGTGGCTCCGTCACCCCCGGCTCCCGTGCTGTCGCCTGGTCCAGACTCAGACTCAGCCTCTGCTTCGCCTGGTGCAGCTTCTGCTTCGCCTGGTGCAGCTTCTGCTTCGCCTGGTGCAGCTTCTGCTTCGCCTGGTCCAACTTCAGCTTCTGCTTCGCCTGGTCCTGCGGCCGCCACGCCGTCGCCCAAGCTATGTTCTGGACGTCATCGCCGGCGTGGCCGCCCACCGGACCCGCCCACCGGACCCGTCTCATCTCGGCCGCCGCACCCTTCCTCGCGGCCGCCCACCGGAACTGCTCAGTGGCCGCCGCCCCTGAACTGTTTTTGTTTCGGACTCCGTCCCTCTGTCCTGGGCCCCCTCCGCCCACCCTGTTCTGGTCTTTTTCTCTTTCGGCCGTCGGGTGCCAGCCTTTGAAGGGGGGGGGGTACTGTCAGGGTTCCTGGGTCGTTGACCCAGTGTTTTCCGTTTTGTCATGTTCAGTTTTCTTTTCACATCTATGTTTTCTGCGTCAGCATACCGCCTGCGTATTGTGTTCCAGTTATTTCCATGTAACATTAGTCAGACTAAGTTCAGCTGTGTACTCACCGGTTTCTAATCCTTCATCACCCAGCGTGTATTTAAGTCCTCAGTTCCATCCGATCGTTGTCGTGTCATTGAAGTACATGTGATGTTATGTTGTCGTTTCCGCCTGCGTTCAGTCAGCCAGCCATTCAGTCTTTCAGTCAGTCCTTCAGTCATTCAGTCAGTCGTCCAGCCAGCCAGCCAGCCAGCCATTTCCTACCTCTGTTCTGTTTGTTCACTCCATCGACAATAAACACCAACCTTCACCTACCTACCTGTAAGTCCAGCGTTTGGGTCCTCCTTCTCTCATCCACGACACAAATCCTGACAAGTAGATCCTAGATCAAAGTAGGGAGGATGTGTATAGGGCACATTGGGGAGAGTGTAAATTTTTAAATTTACACGGCTGCTATTTATTTTGTTGTTAGTGCACTGTATTTGATTTCACGTGCGTACATGCTAGGCACTGTGTAATTTCATAATTACATGATGGGACAGTTGAAATCTATTTTAAAGAAGCGAGAGAACTGCTGTTTTGGTCCGTGTAAGTATTTTTAATGTCTGTCTTTGTGTATGAGTCACATGTTTGTGTCCTGTTGTCTGTACTGACTATTGTTGTGAGGTGTATGTTGTAACTTACTTAGAGTTTAGGCATATGCAAATGCTTCACAATGTTAGTTAGTTCACCCTGACTCAATGCTTAGATAAAGTGGAAAAACACATTTCATTGGCTGGCTTTGTCATAGTGCTTTGTAGTAGTAGTAAATGCAGGACTAGACCTTTATTGCTAATACAGAAGAACACAGAAAGAGAAAATACTCAGGCATAGATGAAACTATGAAACACACAAGACGAGCGAACACACAGCATGAGGAAATATGATGCTGACATGTACTTAGCACTTAGTTCCTCCTATGCTGAGGGGCGCATCAGGCAGCTAACGATCTCCATCAATGTTGGTCAGCGGCGACTGCTTCGACTTTTACCAGGCGATGTTGACGGTTTATCATCCATAAACCATAAACGTAAATACAGCCATACTGGAGGGTTTTTGAGCATGAACATGCCAAATCATCTCTATTGGATTAAATATGAACTTTATTTGTTTATTTTGTTAGCCATTCAGTGGACATGCTGGTGTGTTTTGGATCATTGTCCTGCTGATCATTGTCCCAAGGGTTATGAACCAAGACATAAGGGTTATGGACATTCTTCATAATTCAGGATTTTCTGGTAGAGAGCAGGATTTATGGTTCCAACAACAACAGCAGCAGCTTTGTTTTTGTTCTTTGTATTACAACAAACAATCTCATAGTGTCTGTATATAAAAAGTGTGTGTGTGTGTGTGTGTGTATATATATATATATATATATAAAAAAAACACCCAGCACGCCCCTGCGGGCGGTTTATCCTTCAAGCTCGGGTCCTCTACCAGAGGCCTGGGAGCTTGAGGGTCCTGCGCAGTATCTTAGCTGTTCCCAGGACTGCGCTCTTCTGGACAGAGATCTCCGATGTTATTCCCGGGATCTGCTGGAGCCACTCGCCTAGCTTGGGAGTCACCGCACCTAGTGCTCCGATTACCACGGGGACCACCGTTACCTTCACCCTCCACATCCTCTCGAGCTCTTCTCTGAGCCCTTGGTATTTCTCCAGCTTCTCGTGTTCCTTCTTCCTGATATTGCTGTCATTCGGAACCGCTACATCGATCACTACGGCCGTCTTCTTCTGTTTGTCTACCACCACTATGTCCGGTTGGTTAGCCACCACCATTTTGTCCGTCTGTATCTGGAAGTCCCACAGGATCTTAGCTCGGTCATTCTCCACCACCCTTGGGGACATCTCCCATTTTGACCTCGGGACTTCTAGGTTATACTCGGCACAGATGTTCCTGTACACTATGCCGGCCACTTGGTTATGGCGTTCCATGTATGCCTTGCCTGCTAGCATCTTGCACCCTGCTGTTATGTGCTGGATTGTCTCTGGGGCATCTTTACACAGCCTGCACCTGGGGTCTTGCCTGGTGTGATAGACCCCAGCCTCTATGGATCTTGTACTCAGAGCTTGTTCTTGTGCTGCCATGATTAGTGCCTCTGTGCTGTCTTTCAGTCCAGCTTTGTCCAGCCACTGGTAGGATTTCTGGATATCAGCCACCTCCTCTATCTGCCGGTGGTACATACCGTGCAGGGGCCTGTCCTTCCATGATGGTTCCTCGTCTCCCTCCTCTTTCTTGGGTTTCTGCTGCCTGAGGTATTCACTGAGCACTCGGTCAGTTGGGGCCATCTTCCCAATGTATTCTTGGATGTTCCTTGTCTCATCCTGGACTGTGGTGCTGACACTCACCAGTCCCCGGCCCCCTTCCTTCCGCTTAGCGTACAGCCTCAGGGTGCTGGACTTGGGGTGAAACCCTCCATGCATGGTCAGGAGCTTTCTTGTCTTTATGTCAGTGGCTTCTATCTCCTCCTTTGGCCAGCCTATTACCCCAGCAGGGTACCTGATCACGGGCAGGGCGTATGTGTTGATGGCCCGGATCTTGTTCTTACCATTCAGCTGACTCCTCAGGACTTGCCTGACCCTCTGCAGGTACTTGGTGGTTGCAGCCTTTCTAGCGGCCTCTTCATGGTTCCCATTTGCCTGCGGGATCCCCAGGTACTTGTAACTGTCCTCTATGTCTGCAATGTTGCCTTCTGGTAGTTCAATCCCCTCAGTTCTGACTACCTTCCCTCTCTTTGTTACCATCCGACTACACTTCTCCAGTCCGAACGACATTCCAATGTCATTGCTGTATAGCCTGGTAGTGTGGATCAGTGAATCGATGTCTCGTTCACTCTTGGCATACAGCTTGATGTCATCCATGTACAGGAGGTGGCTGACAACTGCTCCGTTCCGTAGTCGGTATCCGTAGCCAGTCTTGTTAATGATCTCACTGAGGGGGTTCAGGCCTATGCAGAACAGCAGTGGGGACAGAGCATCTCCTTGGTAGATCCCGCACTTGATGGTAACTTGTGCTATGGGCTTGGAGTTGGCCTCTAGTGTTGTACGCCACATCCCCATTGAGTTCCTGATGAAGGCTCTTAGGGTCCCATTGATCTTGTACAATTCTAGGCATTCCAGTATCCAGCTGTGGGGCATTGAGTCATAGGCCTTCTTGTAATCAATCCAGGCAGTGCACAGGTTGGTCAGTCTGGTCTTGCAGTCTCGGCTGATTGTTCTGTCTACCAGTAGCTGGTGTTTTGCACCTCTGGTATTCTTGCCAATTCCTTTCTGTGTCCCGCTCATGTATTGACCCATGTGCCTGTTCATCTTAGCCGATATGATGCCTGACAGGAGCTTCCATGTAGTACTGAGGCAGGTTATTGGTCGGTAGTTGGAGGGGACCGGTCCCTTCTTGGGGTCCTTGGGGATCAGGACCGTCCGGCCTTCAGTTAGCCATTCCGGGTGTCTCTCGTTAACTAGCAGCTGGTTCATTTGTGCTGCCAGACGCTCGTGGAGTGCAGTCAGCTTCTTCAGCCAGTAGGCGTGAACCATGTCGGGCCCTGGTGCTGTCCAACTCTTCATACTGGAGACCCTTTCTTGGATATCTGCCACTGTGATGGTTACTGGACCCTGTTCAGGGAGGTCGCTGTGGTCTGCCCTCAGATCCACTAGCCACTGAGCATTGCCGTTATGGGTTGCATCCTTCTCCCATATGCTCTTCCAGTATTGCTCCGTCTCCAGCCTTGGTGGTGCTGTTCTCTTATTGTTCCCTTGCCACTGAGAGTACACCTTTGCTGGTTCTGTGGAGAACAGCTGGTTTATTCTCCTGCCTTCTATCTCTCTGGTGTACCTCCTCAAGCGGCTGGCCAAGGCTGTGAGTCTTTGCTTGGCAGTTTCCAAGGCCTCAGGTATGGACAGCTTGCTGTATTTCTTAGGCACCTTATTTGTCGCACCTTGCTGCAACTCCGTTAGTTGGCTAACCTCCCTCCGTGCTACTTTGATCTTGCCCTCTAGCCTCCTTCTCCATGGAGGGTACTGCCCCTTGTGGCTGTTCAACTTGTAGCCAAGCATCTCACTGATCACTGCTGCCGTATTGTAGATCAGCTTGTTAGTGTCGGTAATCGTGGTTGTAGGTATTGCCCGTAGTGCTGCATTAACATCATCTAGCAGACCTTCTGAGGGTACTTCACGTAATCTTGGTAACCGGCTACGGGGGATCCAGGTTTCAAGCTTGGCCATGATCCTATTTTTCAGGTCAGTTCCTCTCGCACTCAACGATCCTTCTCCTATCGCACTTGGGGCTATGTACCCAATCTCGGGTGGGGGTGATGATATCTCCCCCCTGACCTGGCGTCCTGACTCCTCCTTGCCGTAGCATTTGTGTTGTACCTCGTCAATCTCTAGCTGTGAGAGCAGTCCCTTCTTTCGAATGTTGGAACACTGAGCTACTAGTTGTTTCGCCGTCATTGTGGATGTTGGGTATCGAAGAATCCATAGGTCCCTCATCCTATTCATGTAGCCCCTTCCGCCGGGGTTACTTGCGTAGTAGCATTCCAACAACGCCCTGTTTTCGTCCCTTGCCCACCGATGCCTTCTTGTTCTTCTTGTTCCAGTAGCCCACTTTTCGTCAGGGTGCCCTGGTTCCTCAACACCTGACGCGGACCTTGTTGATCCGGGCGACGTCCGAGCCGGCATGCCTTCATATTTATCTGTCTCGCTCATGTCTGCGGTAGGCTTGCTTAGCATAGGGGGTCTAGCCTTAGGACCCTTACTGGATACAGACGCCCCAGGCAGGAATCGAACTTGCGATCCTCTGTTCCAAAGGCGTGTAGTCTAACCACTACGCTATCCAGCTGCTATATATATATATATATATATATATATATATATATATATATATATATATATATATATATATATATATATATATATATATATATATATATATATATATATATATATATATATATATATATATATATATAGAGGAACTCAATGGGGATGTGGCGTACAACACTAGAGGCCAACTCCAAGCCCATAGCACAAGTCACCATCAAGTGCGGGATCTACCAAGGAGATGCTCTGTCCCCACTGCTGTTCTGCATAGGCCTGAACCCCCTCAGTGAGATCATTAACAAGACTGGCTACGGATACCGACTACGGAACGGAGCAGTTGTCAGCCACCTCCTGTACATGGATGACATCAAGCTGTATGCCAAGAGTGAACGAGACATCGATTCACTGATCCACACTACCAGGCTATACAGCAATGACATTGGAATGTCGTTTGGACTGGAGAAGTGTAGTCGGATGGTATCAAAGAGAGGGAAGGTAGTCAGAACTGAGGGGATTGAACTACCAGAAGGCAATATTGCAGACATAGAGGACAGTTACAAGTACCTGGGGATCCCGCAGGCAAATGGGAACCATGAAGAGGCCGCTAGAAAGGCTGCAACCACCAAGTACCTGCAGAGGGTCAGGCAAGTCCTGAGGAGTCAGCTGAATGGTAAGAACAAGATCCGGGCCATCAACACGTACGCCCTGCCCGTGATCAGGTACCCTGCTGGGGTAATAGGCTGGCCAAAGGAGGAGATAAAAGCCACTGACATAAAGACAAGAAAGCTCCTTACCATGCATGGAGCATTTCTTCAACAGATTTGATTCAACCATGAGACAGTCTACAACATCGGCTGCAGACTCACCCACCCCCACTGCTGCTGTTCCACCTCTGACACCTCAGACACTTCACACCTCCTCTATTCACCCTGCTCACTCCTCCCCACCCCCAACAACAGCATCCAATACACACTCAACACAAGGCTCCAGCCTGTCTCTCTCAACCACCCAGGTTAGGAGGGAACTGAGGAGGATTAATGGCAAGAAGGCAGCGGGCCCAGATGGCATCAGCTCGAGGGTCGTCAGGTCCTGCGCGGACCAACTGTGTGGGGTGATGGAGCACCTCTTCAACCTGAGCCTGAGGTTGGGAAGAGTCCCACAGCTCTGGAAAACCTCCTGTGTTGTACCAGTGCCAAAGACTTCACGCCCCAAGGACCTCAACAGCTACAGGCCGGTGGCTCTGACATCCCACCTGATGAAGACCCTGGAGCGGTTGGTCCTGGCTCAGCCTCGGCGCCTAACAAGCTCATCACTGGACCCACTTCAGTTTGCCTACCAGCCTGGCATTGGAGCGGATGATGCCGTCATTCACCTCCTGCATCGTTCCCTCTCTCACCTGGAGACCGCTGGGAGCACTGTGAGAATCATGTTCTTTGATTTCTCCAGTGCCTTCAACACCATTCTTCCCTCGGTTCTGAAGGACAAGCTGGTGAACTCTGGAGTGGACCATCACCTCACTACCTGGATCCTGGACTACCTCACCGACCGACCACAGTATGTGAGGACTCAGGGCTGTGTGTCGGACAGGGTCGTCTGCAGTACGGGGGCCCCACAGGGAACGGTTCTGGCTCCGTTCCTCTTCACCATCTACACTGCAGACTTCTCCCACAATTCCACCCAGTGCTTCCTGCAGAAGTTCTCTGATGACTCTGCAATAGTCGGCCTCATCACTGATGGGGACGACAAGGAGTACAGAGGACTGACTCAAGACTTTGTGGACTGGTGCCAGCTGAACTACCTCCAGATCAATGCCAGTAAAACCAAGGAGCTGGTGGTAGACTTCCGCAGGCACAAGCATTCTCCACTGCAACCACTGAACATCCAGGGTATGGACATTGAGGCTGTGGACAGCTACAGGTACCTTGGTGTTCATCTGAACAATAGACTGGACTGGACTCATAACTCAGATGCCCTCTACAGGAAAGGGCAGAGCAGGCTGTACCTGCTGCGGAGACTCAGGTCGTTTGGGGTGGAGGGCCCACTCCTGAAGACCTTCTATGACTCTGTGGTGGCTTCTGCTATCTTTTATGGTGTGGTCTGCTGGGGCGGCAGCATCTCTGCTGGGGACAGGAAGAGACTGAACAAGCTGATCCGAAGGGCCAGCTCTGTTCTAGGATGCCCTCTGGACCCAGTGGAGGTGGTGAGTGACAGGAGAATGGCGGCTAAGCTGTCATCCCTGTTGGACAACATCTCCCACCCCATGCAGCAGACTGTGACAGCACTGAGCAGCTCCTTCAGTGGGAGACTGCGGCACCCACGGTGTGGGACGGAGAGATTTCGCAGGTCTTTCCTCCCCACTGCTGTCAGACTCCACAACAAAGACTTTAACTGAACAAACACACACATCCACACATGTGCAATAATCTTTTCTGGCATCGTTGTATTTTTACTCAGTTGTATATAGCATTCGTATTCTATTTTTATCTTATTGTATATTTTTATTCTATTTTATTCTATTGTATATAGTATATTTTATTCTATTCTGTACAGCTGTGTACTGTATTTATTCTTATTGTATTCTAATTTTTGCCTCATAACTTTTGCACTGTCCACTTCCTGCTGTGACAAAACAAATTTCCCACGTGTGGGACTAATAAAGGTTATCTTATCTTATCTTATCTTATGGAGGGTTTCACCCCAAGTCCAGCACCCTGAGGCTGTACGCTAAGCGGAAGGAAGGGGGCCGGGGACTGGTGAGTGTCAGCACCACAGTCCAGGATGAGACAAGGAACATCCAAGAATACATTGGGAAGATGGCCCCAACTGACTGAGTGCTCAGTGAATACCTCAGGCAGCAGAAACCCAAGAAAGAGGAGGGAGACGAGGAACCATCATGGAAGGACAGGCCCCTGCACGGTATGTACCACCGGCAGATAGAGGAGGTGGCTGATATCCAGAAATCCTACCAGTGGCTGGACAAAGCTGGACTGAAAGACAGCACAGAGGCACTAATCATGGCAGCACAAGAACAAGCTCTGAGTACAAGATCCATAGAGGCTGGGGTCTATCACACCAGGCAAGACCCCAGGTGCAGGCTGTGTAAAGATGCCCCAGAGACAATCCAGCAGGGTGCAAGATGCTAGCAGGCAAGGCATACATGGAACGCCATAACCAAGTGGCCGGCATAGTGTACAGGAACATCTGTGCCGAGTATAACCTGGAAGTCCCGAGGTCAAAATGGGAGATGCCCCCAAGGGTGGTGGAGAATGACCGAGCTAAGATCCTGTGGGACTTCCAGATACAGACGGACAAAATGGTGGTGGCTAACCAACCGGACATAGTGGTGGTAGACAAACAGAAGCAGACGGCCGTAGTGATCGATGTAGCGGTTCCGGTCTTCCAGTGGCGGACTCCCTCAGACATCGGTGCATTGGTGGTTCTTTGTGTCCGGGGATGGGCGTCCAGGTACACACCGGCTCACTCCTTGGTGGCCGCTTATCGGGGCCTGGAGCCTGGGGCTCGCTCAGGCCATTTCGGAGGTGGGGTGCCCCCGGCCTCTCGGCCTGGGGCTCGGTCACTCAGGCACGGCTGGCTGCCGGCGGAGCTCACGGGCGCGTCACTGCAACTCCCCCTGGCTTCTGCTCCACGGCTGCTGAGTGAGCCCTCATCTGGGACTCTCCTCAGCTCTTTCTGGGACAGTGGCGCGGCTGCTCCTCTGTTGGTCTTCCTTGGTCTCTTGTGTTCTTGGGGCCTCTGGATGTCTGGAGTTTTGATCTCCTCCATACCTGCTTCATGCCCTGGAGGACGGGGCTGTGCCCCCCCCCCCCCACACACACACACCCTCTAGCAGATCATTACATGAAGGAACCTTTTAAAAAAACAAAACAAAACAAGCACGTCCATGCTCACAGGTGTACACACGGGTGATCACACCCACAAACTACACCCTTTTTGGCTCCTACCTCAAAGCACACTGTGTTCTGTTGATCTTATGTGCTGCACAATAATGTTTAATATTTAGTATTTACTGTCATATTCCCATATATCATTGTGATGTTGTTTATTCTATTACTCTTGTTCTCTTCTGCTTGTTTTCTTTTTTTCTTTCTCAGCAGGTGACCCAGGTGATTGATATATGCATTTTTTTTCTTTTCTTCTTCTTTTTTTTCTTTTTCTGCTCATTCTGTTGGTTTTTGGTTTTTGCCCTTCTCCCCCGTCCCTCTTCTCAGCTGTTTCTCTTTCCCTCTTTCTTTCTCCCCTTCTTTCCCCCAGTCAAGTCTGTCCCATGTTCAGTAAGTGAAAATAAAATAAACAATAAAAGGTGAATCAAATGGACCATTATGGCAAGGCTGGGATGGTCAATTTGGTAAAGTAAATCCGTTGGGCATCTTTCTTTGCCTTTAGACAACAATTCTGATGGCAAAAGAGCCAAACGGGACAGGCAAAAAAAAAAAAAGAAAAAAAAAAGAATAGGACTTTATTCTGTCCTTTCTTTAAGGCTCATTTACATACTTATAAACTGTTGGTAATATAAAATAGAGCATCGTCTTAAAAATAATCTCCAAAGTTACCCAAAGCCATCAGCGTAAAGCTTCAAAATAAATTGGAAGTTATTCCAGGAGGACAGAGCATTTTGATAACAAACTTTGGCCTACATTCACTGTTGTCCACCTGTTGATATTATTGGAAGAAAAAAAAAAAAAAGCAAGGATTTTGCATTTCCACTTTTAAATTTTTATATAACTTTAATGCACATAAAAAAACAGCTGCTTGTTTAAGTGAAAATACGTTGATTTTTTTTTTTTTTTGCACGAATAAAGTTGTGGAGTTGTAAAGTAGTGTCAATTATGTCGTCAGTTTTATCGTTATGGCAAATTTTCAAATATATCTCGTGATAAATATTTTTGGTCATATCGCCCTGCTCTAGAAGCAATATTATATTTCTTTGAATACCACCTTATTTCACTTTATACAAAGGAGATACCACCCAGGCAGTAGTTTACCCCGATGACCTAAACCTGTTAGATGTGTGATTCTGTAGTGGGAGCAAAGATCCACTGTATTTAGCAGAGCGTAGCAAAGTTCACTTAACAGAAGAGCCTCACCTTGTTACACTAGTATAATCTCACCGATTTTTAAAGATCAACAGTGCTTTCTTTTCCATGTTAAAGAGAAAGAACTTGCATTGTTACTACACATTCTCTCCCTTTAAGAGAACTAGAACCCATCAGTTTTCAGTACCCCTGTTCATGTGATGAAGAATCCTTGGGCAGGACAATGAATGCTTCTGACGCTTAGAACCTGCATTGTATCTTTCTGTCATTATTGCATTAAAAAAAATCAAACTGCACAATATATTGGATAAAGCGCTATTTAAATGCAGCCATTTACCTTTTTAATATATTATTATGGGGTTAAAACAGTTGTTAAACTTCAAACTTCAATTCAATTCAAATACTATCTTATATCATATTATCTTAAACTGTATTTTTAATTTAATATACTAGTGTAATATTCTAGCAGAACAAAAAGACATGGAAAGCATTGTGCAGGTTGTTCCAATATAATCATCTAAAAAAAGCACTGTGAAACACAGGTCTTCATATTTATAATTGTTTTGGTAATGCATGGGAGATGATGGAGCTGCTTGGTGTATGTCTTTGTTGACTGTTGTTATGCATTTACCAGTTTTGCATCCTGGGATGACTGCAAAGTGTGTCGTCAAGCCTGATCTGCAGTTTTATGAGCTGTCAATGTCTGTGGAGTTGAAGCATACCTCTGATGGCTGTACCTGTTTGTCAGTGTGGACATGTCTGTGTAAGAGAAAGCGACTTAGGAAGATTTCAAAGGAAGCTCCTTTGTTCCTTATGCTTTGATGAGAGCTTTTCTTAAATGCCATTTGTGATTGCTCTCAATCTGTCTGAGAAGCCACGATTTGTAATTTTTCCTAAAGACGGATTTGACATTTCTCTGGTACATTTTATGTCGACAGAAAGTTATTTTTTCTGGTACAGTTTATTTCATACCATACTTATCGTTTATAGTTATCAGAACCACTTACCATTGACATAATTTTAGGTTCTGTATGATTTAAATTAATCTATCTTGATACTTCATCCATTCATCCATTTTCTCCCGCTTGTCCAGGCTGGGTTGCTGGGGCAGGAGCCTAAGCACAGAAGCCCAGATCTCCCTCTCCCTAGCCTCCTCCAGCTTGTCTGGGGGGAACACCAAATGCCCAGACCACCTCAACTCGCTCCCTTCAATGTGGAGGCGTGGCGGCTCTACTCTAGCCTCTCTCGAAAGGAGGTCCTCGAAGTATTCCTTCCACTGTCTGACAATGTCCTCAGTCGAAGTCACCAGCGCTCCACCAGCACTATACACAGTGAAGGCAGAGCACTGCTTTCCCCTCCTGAGTTGCCTGACGATTTGCCAGAATCTCTTTGAGGCAGTCCAAAAGCCTTTTTCCATGGCCTCTCCAAATTCGTCACACATCCCAGTTTTTGCTTCAGCCACTGCCTTGAGCCACATTCCGCTTGGTTTGTTGGTACCTACAACACGTTCTCACTCCCAAAGCGGAACATCTTATGCTACGTGACAAATCGTCGGCATATTATGCTTCCGGGTACCCAACGTGTCACTACATTACGAGATCGGAAAAATTAGGAAACATGAGAACCGTTTGGAATGAATATACACATGTACATTCGTTTTCCTCAAATCACTTTGGAAAATGACTATCTAATGTCATTAAAATGCTAGTTAAGGTTCGGGAGCTTCATTCTACTGGATTTCATCCATGACCCAGCGCATCCATGACCTCAGGAATGCCTTGGGACTTGACAAATCGTCGGTATTTTACCACTTGGGAGTGAGAACAGTCTGGTACCTATCAGCTGCCTCTGAAGTGTTGCAGCCAAACCAAGCCTGACTCTTTCTTTAGCCTGGTGGCACCCTTCACCTCTGGTGTCCACCATTTGGTCCGGGGTTACCACCACGCCAGGCACTACAGCTCAGTGCAGCGGCTTTGGCAATGGAGCTGCTGAACATGGTCCATTCGGACTTAATGTCCCTATTCTCCCTCGGAATGCTGTTGAAGGTCTCCTGGAAGTGTGCGTTGAAGATTTAATGGACCGGGGCCTTTGTCAGGCATTCCAGCGCACTTTCCTATCACCTCATCCAACTCAGCACCAGGTGGTGATCAGTTGACAGCTCAGCCCCTCTCATTACCTGAGTCCCAGAACATATGGCTGCAGGTCTGGTTATACGATTACAAAATCAATCATTGACCAGTAACCTATTGCGTCCTGGTACCACATGCACTTATGGACAGCCTTATGGTGTCCCTCATGGTATTTGTTATGGACATACTGTGATTTGTACAGAAATTCAACATAAATAGTTTTTAAAACATGTTCAAACTCCATTGGAGCATCAATGTACATGGATATTAGATAGCAAGCATTTCAATGTAGAATGTAGACATGCTTGAAGACACGTCGTATAAAAGTGCTATACAGTATAAGAATCGGGCCATTTATAGTAGGTAATCACACAGCTCTCTTTTGTACCAGCACCCCAATCGTATTTCGAATAATGTCCACTTTTAAGTGCACTATTAATTTTTTCCTCATTCGTAATGGATTCGATGAATTCTGTAGTCTAGAAGCACTGTCATTTGTTTTAACGACTGTGGCTCAGGGGGTTGGGAAGCGTATCTGTAACCGGAAGGTCGCCGGTTCGATCCCCGGGCTCTCTGTCCTGGTCGTTGTGTCCTTGGGCAAGACACTTCACCTACCGCCTACTGGTGTTGGCCAGAGGGGCCGATGGCGCGATATGGCAGCCTCACTTCTGTCAGTCTGCCCCAGGGCAGCTGTGGCTACAACCGTAGCTTGCCTCCACCAGTGTGTGAATGTGAGAGTGAATGAATAGTGGCATTGTAAAGCGCTTTGGGTGCCTTGAAAAGCGCTATATAAATCCAATCCATTATTATTATTATTATTATTATTATTATTATTATTATTAACTAAGAGACTGACAATGTCATAAAGGTATACTCAGCAAAACACCAATTAAATATATTGTTATTGTTATTGAAAATTGTCATTGAGTTAAGTTTAAATGACTCTTGACTCACAATTATTTTAAAACAATGCCATTAGTTTCACATTAGTTTTGTACCATGTCTCTGAAACCCAGCCTGTTCTGCTTTAGTGAGTTTGTAAAACCCCAGTGGTACATAACACTGAAACAGCCAGGGAGATAATCAAATAATTATAAGTGAGAAATGTTACACTTCGTTATGCTTCTCTTTGATAAATGCTCTGCTTGAGTTTATCCATGACAAATTACTTTATATCAGAGACTACACGTTGTTTCATGTATGCTTAGCTTTGATTAACACTGTGAAGGGAATGGTACATGAGTTTACAGTTTAAGTTCCTGCAGTCACGACTCAATATTTTGATTTGTACTTAGAAACCTGCACTTGGTAAAAATGGTCTTTTCTTAATAGTTTGTCCATATTTGACACCACTCACACAAAAAAGAACAACAAGGATAATTGTTTGTAAATGAAGTTTGGCCAACAAGAACAATTTAAGTTATACTGTTTCGATAAAAATGCTACCTTAAATATTCAGAATCAACTCAGAAAAGCTGAAATGATCATCTCACATTATACTTGATTATATATATTTGATGAAGAATAAAGTGTTTAGCATTGTAGTTTACTAATGCACATGCATGACTGTTAGTCAACATTCAGTCTAACATTTTTTTAACATTAAACACCAACAGTACAAACATACATAAAAGTACTTTATGTATGTTATGCATAAGGATACTGTGAAATATAAATAAATAGTTCCTGTAATGAATTAATAAGAAAGTTCAAACAGACTTAAGTTTCTCTGGATAAGACAGTGGGGAGAATTTTAATATAAAGTATTTTTATTCATCTTTAGGCATGAAAAGATGAATATACATACTTAAGAAAAAAAATCATGATTGATGTTGTCATAATTCATGCATGACAGGGTTAAAGAACAATAATTACAATGAAACACATCATACATCTATAGTAACATCAGTGTCCAATGAAGTGGTTTATGTGCAAGTGTACCATCCACACTGACACAAATACAAGAAAACAGCCTTTGAATAGCTATCCACTGTAGTGACCACCATGCGTGAAATGGTTAATGTTCAAGACTGGCATCATTGCAACTAATCTGATTTAATCCCAGGAAGTTTCAGTTGTTAGTAATTCTGTGTATCCTGTTTATCAGGCATCGTGTTTCAAACATCATGTAGCAAGAATTTTGATTCTTTTGGCTTAATTGATTTTCAATATCAAATCATTCTTTAAAGCCTGCTCTAGAAATTCTGGAATAGCCTTGCATATCAGGTAGAGGTCATCTGGCAACAAGTATTCACCAGTTTAAAAAGCACGTTATCTCTATTCGTAAGCTTGAATGGCTTGAATGTGCATGTAGAGGGTAAACTAAATGTAATCTTTAATGCCCAAAAAGCTTGTTTTTTTCCTCTCATTGCTGATGTTCTTGAGTTTTTCCTTATCCAAGAGAGTCAAGAAAGAAAGACATACTGAGGGGTACACTTTAAAGTTATTTTGACATACAGTAGCCAGGCTTTCTTTCTGTTAGCTGACTGGGCAAATGCTAAAACTCCTGTCAGATATAACAGGTATCACAACACTTATCAACATTTTCTGTTAAGCCAGGCTTTCTGCTTCAGACTCTGGGCACAGTAACATGTCATATGACTCTTCCTCCATTTATAATGATTCCCGTGAGTTCTGCCTACAGATACTTTATCAGATGATGATGAAATAATGATAAATATCTACAATAAAATGTAACGGGACACAGTAACACTACTGGAATTTGAAAGAAGCTAATCTTGGGATTTAGTGCCCTCAATGATTAGTTATTTTACTGCTAAGAGCACTGCTACTACTGCACATTCACCCAATGTGTATATATATATATATATATATATATATATATATATATATATATATATATATATATATATATATATATATATATATATATATATATGTATGTTCTTCCTCTAGCTCCCCCCCCATTTTTGCACATGTCGAGGAGCGTGTCAGGTTACATTTCACTGTGTGTTATACTTGTATAACTATGCATGTAACAAATAATGAACCTTGGACCTTGAACCTCCAAGTTCTGCTGTTTATATTTAGTGTGACTGCTGCACATTACATTTCTGAAATTTTAGAATGAGGAAATTTAACTATCAAAAGTTACTGTCCCATAGCATCATGAAGCAGACGTCAAAATTCCTTTAGTTTGTTGGCAATGTGAATTTTTTATTGATAGGCATTCTTGTTGTGTGTTCTGTGCAATAGTAGCTCCAATTTCATCAATGTAAAAGAGACATACCAGCAGATTAGAATTTTAAAAAAGTGTATAAATGAAAACATTCATTCATACATGCAAAAACAAGTAACAATGTGAATCATAGTTTGGAAGCTTTAATTAGCAGCTGGGATTTATATGTGTTTTAAGTAATCTATGGCTTAAAAAAAATAAAAAAAACTATTTTTAGCAGAGAATCTCATTTCACATTTAAAATAAGAAATTCCTTCTAAAGGACAAAACTTGATGCACTGACTTGCATCATGTGAGTGCAAGTCTGATTAGTTGGACCATTCTTAGAAGGGTAGCCCCTCAAGATTAAACACTGAAGACAATATTGGAATATGAAGGACATACAAATTTGATTAACATTTTAATTTCTTTGAAGTTCATAACAGTAATACACTGTGCAGCCCTGACTTGGTCACATAATTCACAGGCAGCAAGAAGTATCACCTGACAGAAATGCTAATAACAATACAGGGATGAGCTGCTCTTTTTGGTGCACAAATGTTGTAACCTTAGCCACAGTGATGATAAAAGTAAGAAGGTCATCTGGGCCTCAGTTTCCTGTCAGGTTCTCATTACCATATTTTATTGAAAGTAATACCTTTCGTTCTTTCAATTATACAGGGAAAAGATAGGATTTTTTCATTAACCTCCAGTCTCTCTTATATTGAGAAGATGCATTGGAGCAGTGACAAACAATGACTAAATTATCCCTGATAGCCATCCGGAACAATTTACACTAGCAGCTGCAAATGCTGTTTCTGTCAAGGCTCAGAGGCCCGTGGAGTGGAATGGACACGCGCAGAACCAAAGACCAGAGGCTTGAAGTGATTTGCAAAAACAAAAACTTTTATTTACAAGAATTCCTAACTTAGATACTCAAGACAAAAACAAGATTAAGCTTTGTGCAAAAGCGTGGTGTCTGTGAAGTGCGGGGCTTAGGCTAAGCATGGAACTGTCAGGTCACTAAACTGCTGAGGGCTGGAGTGGGGCAGGTGGAAACTGTGGCAGACCAGGGGCTGTGTTCGCAGGCGGGGATAAGCTGGAGGTGGAGGTGAGGCGAGGTCCGGGCGAGTACTGAGTCCTATACGGGTGCGCAGGGAGGCAGGCAGGTGAGAATGGCAGTTTGCCCGAAAAGGATTAAGCAGTAGCTGACCGGAATCCAGAAGCGTGGCTATGGCAGGGTTTGGATGACGAATCCAGGTACCGACTAGGGGACAGGAAGAGAGAGGTAAGTAATGCACACTGAGAGATACACAGAAACATGAGGCTGTGAACTAACTGAGGTTAACAGACAATCTGGCGAAGACTCATTGTGTGTGCTGCTCCTAAATACTGCCAGAATAATTGCCTGTGGCTGAGGAACGGGGAGGGGCAAGAAGGGCTCCATCCAGAGGAGGAGAGCTGATGCTGTGGAAAGTTACTCAGACTCGCCCAGACCATGACAGTTTTGAGCTGCTGGTTATTACACTGCTTGATTGCTCCTGCCAGTTATTGCACTCTGACCATTTCTTTAGGATATCTGATTTAGAACCAAACACTCATGTAATATGGCCTGTGTGTCTTATCGTTGGTGATTAACAAATGAATATTTGTGATGCTTGCTCATAGGGGTTCTTCTGATTTTTGGGGTTTTCTCTGTTTTCTTTGTATTATTGTAGAGTCTTTACCTCCAAAAGTCTATTCTGTTCATCTGGACGTAGCGTTTTCAGTGGGAGAACTGCAGTGAACTGAAACTGACTTCTTCAGTTTCAGTTCACTGCAGGTTTCCCCAATCTTATAAACAGTACATTTGCATAATGACTGAAACTAGCACCACTGAAGGAACAATGGGCTGGGAGGTCATCATAATCATGCAAATTATCATGATCATTGATCAACAACCACTGACCAATGGCCATAAGTACCATTCACAGAGAGTTGGGGACTGGCTGCAATCACAGCATTTTAAGATGGCGAAAGATGTACCCTTAGGCCCCCTCCTTGATTGGTCTTTCCCTTTTCACGTAAAGGGCCTCCTTGACTCCACGCTCAAACCAGCATTCCTCCCTGTCCAGGATGAAAACTGAAAACGCTACGTCCAGGTGAACCGAATCAACTTTTGGAGATTTACTTACCTGGATGATTGAGCATGCATTAAGATATAGAGTTTTTACCTTACAATATAAAGCACCTTGAGGCAATTGTTGTTGTGATTTGGTGCCATGTAAATAAAAATAAACTAAATACGTTTTAATTTTGGTGTAATGAGTAGGTATAACATATAACAATGCTATAAAAAAGTGTCTGTGAAGGTTCTTAATTATCCAGGTCATCGTAGCCTAAGGAGGTTGGAAAGAAAAGCGTCTGGACTTCTTTAAGTCTCCTTGAAGACGTTTCACCTCTCATCTGAGAAGCTTCTTCAGTTCTAAGAGCAATTGGTATAAGTCCCAGAGTAAATCACATAATAGGGCGTGGGCTACCTTTCACAGTGGGTTCACCCGAAACCTTAGCCGATTGTTACCTAGACCCGTTTTCAGACCTTGGCTGAAATCTGGGACTCTCCTCCAATTGCTCTTAAAACTGAAGAGGCTTCTCTGATGAGAGGTGAAATGCCTCAAGGAAACTTAAAGAACTCCAGATGTTTGTTTTTCAAGCTCCTTAGACTATAGAAAAAAATATTTGCCGCCTTCCTCGTTTCTTATTTTTTTGCATATTTGTCACTATCAGATTAAGCCAAAAGATGGACCCAAGGAGCTGAAAAAATATAAAGGACAAGACTTGATTGTGGTGGATTTTCAGGACAAAATCTGAAATAGGAAAGAGACCAGAGTTAACTACACAAAATGACTGGAACTGAATGGAAAAAATAACTACAAAACTAATGTACTCACTGTACCGAAACAAAGCAGTAAGTTGAGGAGGGAGGTAAGTTGGAATGCATGATGGCAGTGAAAAGCGAGCTGTTTAGACAGTTCTTCTGAGAGTATGAACACAAATCCAGGAACAGGAAAAATCAGATGACTGAAAGAATCAAAAGGGGAAAAAAACTCAGTTAGGAAAAGGAGCTTGGATGCAAAACAATACACCAGGGAGACCAAACATTGCATCAGAAGCTGAAGTAATGATCTGGTGAAGAACTGCCACATCGACCGCCTTATTAGTATGCTGCCTTAATGAGGAGGATCCAACACAGCTGACTGAACACCTCACCTGCAGTGGCTCCACCCCAAGTGTACCTACCAATAGAGAAAAGGAAAAAAACAAAAGGGCACACACCAAAAAAACCCAAAAACAAACACAGAGCCAGTTCCTGTCTCGTGTTTCAGATTATCAAGAAAAAATTGATAACTTGAGTCATTACAAAATAAATTATTTCATTGAGAAAAAAGCTAACCACACCTGTGAAAAAGCTGCTGTTTACAAAAAAAAAAGTACTGAATGAAGTACAAATAGCCTGAGAAAACAAGGCTATCACATTGCTCTCTTTCACACAACATGTAAGTGAGACAGACTTATCTGTAACGGAACAATTTCAGCTTTTTTTTTTTTTTAAATCTCAAGCCACAGAACATAAATATAAAGGGGAACTAAATTAGCTGTGGTTTTCTATAAATGATAAGAATACAGAGAAATGTTCTGCCAGGACTTTGCTGTTTTTCCAAACACCATCTTATCTAACTCCTACTATTTGAAGTTATGTAATCCTTTATTTCAGAGCTTTGTTATGTCCATACTAATGCAGTGATACAGCCTTGCATGATAGACATAGTAATTTTTTTTATTTAGCTGTCTTCACTGAGCATCCAGTTTTAAACATTGCAATATTGTCAGCATAGACTTCTACCTACACACAAGTATATCTAGCTTTGTTCACAAAGCTAAAATTCCTAAATTTTCATGAACTTAAATACTACAGCACCTCAGCTTGGCGACTTAATCTGTGCAAAACGATCAACCAGAAAACAAAGTAAACCTTCAATTCCTCTTTCTTTTTAATGTTACATTCATAAGAAATGCACATGTGCCCCTGTTTGTTCAGAAACATCATAAAACTTTGCCTTGGTTGTAATTTTATACTTAATGTTTAACCCATAAATCCACACTCAGATGTTTAGCTGCTAAACCAAGCCAATCTAATCAAGAAATGAACAAATTAATTTGTTGTATAGATTTAAACAGTCAGCTTCCAATTTTCAGATTTCAAAAAGGAAAACCTGAAGTTGGATGATAGACTTTATTCAAATGTTTGGGAATTCCTTTCCTACAACAGTTAAAAAATTAAGTTAAACCTAACAACTAAGTGTAATGGCTTGTGGCTTATACAATACAGTATGACACAACAAATATCTTAATGTTATAAAGATTAATTTGAAATTAAAAATATACTACAGTAAAATAAAATGTCTATAAATTTGCTTCTTACATACTGGTTTAGTAATTCGTTCTGAAAGCTATGATTGATTGTTTTATTAGGATCACGGATAAAGTTAGCTTTAGCTATTCTTTCTGGGGTTTATACATGAACATAAAATCAACATTCACAAAAACAAACCCTAAACAAGGGTCACACACATTTTGTTGAAATTCATAGAAGAGAACATGAAAAACAAGCTATAACAGGATATTTGTATACAGTAAGTAGTTATCTCAATATTTTTTTCTGTAATGTTATTTTCTTCCATCCATCCATCTATCCAGTCCAGATCTCTCTCCCCATCTACATCCTCCAGCTCATCCCAGGAAATGCCAAGGCATTCCTAGGCTAGCTGATGATATAATCTGGTAAGACGTGCCCAGGAGGCATTCAGACCACCTCACCAGGCTTCTTTCTTTCTATGTGAAGGAATAACAATTCTACTGTTACTCTGGCTATGCTGAGATGGGTGCCCTCTGGCGAGGTCAGCTGTCCATTATCTCTGGTTCTCTGGGCTCTTTCTAGGCACTCCCTCTTCCCTATAATGGGCACACCATGTGTTTGCAATCAAACACATGGTGTCTGTGGACAGCCTGTGTCTTCTAGTCTTTGCTTAGTCTCCCCTGGGGGGAGCATTGTTGTGGTCTAGCACAAGTATGTTTCTTGACAAAGACACATACAGAGTCACTTAAGATTGCACACAGGACACAGCAAGATATGTATGTTTATGTGTCTGCTTTTTTTCTCCAGTATGTGTTTTCTTACAGATGCAGCAGTTCGTGACTCATTGTGCTTTTTAGGCCTTTTTCAGCTTTGTTTTGATAGATTCAGTGATGAAACGACAACGAAAGCTGGGACAGAGAGAGAAGGCGGAAGACATGCGGCCACGGGTTTGACTCAAACCCGGGCCGGCCACTTTCAGCCATAAGGAATGGGCGCCTGCTCAATGGGCTGAGCTAAACCGGCGCCCATCTGCCACCCTTTTGTACTATCTTTTTGTCTCTTTATCTTTTATGCCTCTCTTAACCTTTAAGGCTGACATAAACCACACATCTACAGTACTGTGAATAACAATGAAAAAAATAGAGTAGCCTACAGAGAGTTTAAAGAGCTCTTCTTAGCAAAGCAATGTGTTTTGAATAACAGTATATTCAGAGCATGATTCTGCTCACTGATGTTGCTGTAAAGGACAGTTTAAAAAAAAAGGTAAAAAAAAAATGCTACTTCATCCATGTCGTAGACTTTCTTTTCGAGTCATAGTCAGCTCAGACGGTGCTCAGACTGGTCTGCCTGGGTGGGCTTAGAATTCTAGTCTACTGCTCTATCAACCACGAGCTGGTGCTTTGGTCCTTTGGTTTGATCCCAATGCCCTTCGAAGCCATGCTCATGCATCGACTCATGTGCCTACTCAGCTTGGTTGGTACAATGCCTGAGAGAAACTTCCATTTTGTGAAGATGCAGCTGATTGGCTGGTAATTTGAAGTTGTTGTACCCTTGTGGGGATCTTTCATGATTGTTCTGCTGGCTTCTTAGCTTCCCCAAATCGAGTCATTGCTAATGGGAGACGGACACACCCTCAAAACATAGGTAGCTGCAGTTTTCTTTGAGACTGAAAGAAGCACAGCTTTGAGCCACAGTATCTGACAGTGGCCACAAGATGGCAGTAATAGAAAGCATGGATGCATATTTTAATTGACAAGTAATGAGGTTTATGGCAGTGGTGCTGCTGAGATCCATTACTTTGGTATATTTTAATATATGTCTACTTTAGTGTGTGTATGTGTGTGTGCATTTAGTTATTTATATAGATATTGTCTTTTGCATCATCCTAATCTTAAAAATATTTCTTTCTATATTTGAATTCAACTAATACTAATGCAAACAAGAAAAAGAAATAATTCTTTGCTTATTTTACTTATTTGCTAATTATTTATAAAGCTTGCACTTATGCATGCTTGTACTCTACTTGTTCACAGGGTGGAACAAAATATACCGAAAGTTATTTAGAACAAGAAGAGGTGGAATCGGCGTCTAGTTAACCTCTGGTTCAGTCTCACACCCACAGAAAGTGACTTTATACCTTCTGCTTTGATTTGGCTGTTGTTTGATGTAACCCCCTGACTCGCTTTCCTTCTCATTGTTGGGTCTTATCATTTCCCTTGTAAAATTGGCCAGCATGTGCTGCTGCTTTAATTTCAAGCTTATTAAACAGAGGGATGAAACTGAGGCTGAAATATTAAAGGGTAGAATTAGCATGTGGAGACAATCTTCTGTGAAATTACTGCAGAGGGCAGCTGAAGTTACCTTTGAATGTTCACTGTGTCAAGCAGATTCACTGTTTACCTGTTTCCCCAGAGTCTTAATTAACCCATCACACACTTCTGAACCTCCTGCAATTATTAGAAAAATCAGACAAACTATCATTTCTTGTCATTAATTGTGAAAAATAATTTAATTTAGTCAAATATAGGACAACGTAAGCACTAAATCTGCCATATAATGTGTTTAAAATAAAGTTGTTTGTATAATTTACCAACAGAGATAAATCTATTCCCTGATCCAAGCTCACAGCTGGCTGTACTTGCCAATCCACTTGGAAAACTGCTTTCAGACGAGTACCACTGTAGCACATGGTGTCTACTTTCAGTCCTTAGGCATGAGCCTGAGGCCATGTTGTGCATTCATGTTTTTTTTTCTTTTATGGTTTGCACTTGTTTGATGCTTTAATTACTTTTTGAATCTTGCTTTGTTCATGTGACCCGTGATGTATTGTGCACAATACTGCTTGCCAGATTTTTTTTTTTTTTTTTGCTCTATTGTAGCTGAGATTAGGACTGGGTATCGTCACTGATTCCTAGAATCGATACGATTGCGATTCACAGGGTCCCTCAAAGCGCTTGATACAACTAATTCATTCACCCAATCACATCCATTCACACAAGTTGTTAAGTGCTTATTATCTAACATTCATACACATTCACACTCCGATGGATGCATCGGAGAGCAACATGGGGTCAGTATCTTGTCCAAGGATATTTGGCATGCAGACTGGAGGAGCCTGGGATCGAACCACCAACCTTCTGGTTATGCTGGGCTTACACTGTGCGATTTTTGGCCCATTTTGAGACGATTTTTGAGTCGTGCAACCGATTTGGCGATCGGCCCGATTTTGGCCTTCATTGTGCGTCGTGTAGTATACGTGGGTTAACGAGACGCGATTAACACCTCACGACCAGCTCCCGATCATCAATCGCTTGGTCGGGACCGTTGTGAGGGTGTCACCGCAGTTTCTCACACTGCGCACGCGCAAACACAAATGTCAGCGAAAAAGACGGCGCAGCGCAGCGTGTGATCTGGACACAAGCGATGGAGGTACAACTTGTAGAACTATGGCAAGCTCATCCGAGCCTTTTCGATGTGGCCTCACAAAATTATCACGACCACAACAACCGTGAAAATAGTTGGATCTACATTGCTGCTCAATCACAGCTGCCTGGTCAATGTTTTTCATTAGCAATTTAGCAAAGTTGATGATGGTGGTGTGCGTGTCTGTGTGAGTAAAAGACAGAGAGAGAGAGCGAGCGACAGAATTTCTGTTATACCCTTCATTTTATGGACACACAGTGTGAGCACTCGGGTCGCATCAGAGCATCAGGTCGTATAGTGTGAGACCCTGCATCGTGACCTATGAACTTCTAACCTCTGCGAGTCAATCGTACAGTTTGAGCAGGAGCTGAATAACGCGACTGAAAAAAATCGCACAGTGTCTGCCCAGCTTTAGTCGCTGACCTGCCCCCACCACATCTCAGTGATTGTGTTTATGTCTTTGTGAAGAATCCGTTTACCTGCTCTCATTACCTGCTATCGCGTAATTCAAGCTACAATCGATTTTAATTGGAAAATCGATAATCAAAACCCACCCCTAGCTGAGATGTTAGCTAATTTCTTCTTAACTCACCCTAACCTCAAGCAAGAAAATCTGCAATATTTTTTATGTTAAACAAAACATGTCATTGCCTGGTTGTCTTTCTGAATAGAGAGATCTGCCTGTCTGTTCTTGCACACTTGGTAATGAGCAGTGTTGGGACTAACGCGTTATTAAGTAACGCGTTACAGTAACTACGTTATTATTGTGGTAACGAGCACGGTAACTAGTTATTATGCCAAAATCAGGAACGCGTTAGTCGTTACTGGGATTTAGATAGGGTCGTTACTCGTTACTTCGTGTGGTGGCTATCGCGGAGCTTCCACAGATTCAGTAACATTAGCAAGTGGTGGAGGCCAGCAGGTGGATGAAGGAAAGGGGACGCAGAAGGAAAAGAGACCCGAGGCGGCCGCCGGTCCAAGTGTGAACTGAACTTCAGGTAAGAAGTTATGACCTGCAGTCTCTCTGGGTCAGATATGAACCAAGTTTAGGTGGAGTTTATTTTCGTTATTCTGACTTTTTCCGTACTGCGTGCTAGCTAGCATGACGGAGTTTCTATACAGCTGGGTGGGTGCTATGATGTTACTGATGTTGAACTTTATTTTGTTCATAAGTTATTAGAGTTGCCAACCGTCCCGTCTGGTATTCAGAGAAAATATTACGCGTTTCTTATTGAGGTGAAAAGGAACAGTTTGTCCCGTAATTCAGCTACAATGAAAAAGGCACAAAGCTGGAGTTATTCTGTGTCTTTGCTGCACAGCTGCCTCTTCTTCTCTCATTCTCCCCCCTCCCTCTCCCGTTTCTACTTCAATCATGAAAACTGATCAATGATCAGCTGATCGGCTCTCTTGTTTGTTTATCGCTCACTTTGCGCCGAAAGAGGAAACCAGGGGATGTCGCGCTAAACAACAGCAGCACGTTTAAGCTTGATCAGCTGTTGTTAGAATTTATTTAATATTAATTTCTAGTATCAGCTGATGTTTGCTGGAGCCACAGCTGTAAACCTGCTGGTCATGATATGGTTTGGTTATCTGGTGAGAGGGAAACATGAAGATGAAACCAGGAGATGTCCTTACTGGATCATCAGAGCTGAACAGGTGATGGAGAAACAGGTTTACCTTTTAGGTGACATGAATGAGTTGAAGGGAAGTTATGAACTGTTTCTGAGAGACAAATAACACCAGGATCCTTTGTTAGGTAGCTGACAGCTGGTAACTGTGCAGGGGCGGGTCTAGCAAAGTGTTGCCAGGGGGGCATGTAGGGCATTAACAGGGAAAGGGGGCACAAAGAAATACTTTTCTTTCTTATTCTCATTTAAAATGTCTCGCTTTTAAAAAATAATTATCTGAATCTTACAACAAACGATTGATAGATTGATGCATATATACCATCAAAACAGTGTACATCACTGTCACAACAGTGTTTGTTTTCATTCAAAGGCTTTATGATTTTTCCTATAATGGTGGGCCAGTCTCTAGTCAAAATGCCCAGGCCAATTTTCCCAGTCCCAGTCCAGCCCTGTATGCAGCTCATCTGCAGTCTGGTGTTGCCTACATCTTCCTATTCAGAAGGCAGAATTTCTGAGTTCTGAGTACAATCGAAAGCACCACGACTGCAGTTTTTGTGTTGGATGTAAAAGGCGCACATGACTCTGTGACGTAGGCTAGAATCATGGCAGCAGTCAATGACGGTCCAGGCGTGGGATTTCTCTCGTGGAAATATGCATTATACATTGTATTTTCCCTTCTATTGGTAGGTGGCACAGTGCACTTGTGGCAAGTAAGCAAGCTAGAAGACTGGCAAAGTTATGGAAGAAACACATTAACAAGAGAACTCTGAGTAAAACCAAAGTTACTTTCCCTAGTAACTAGTTACTTTGAAAGTAACGAGTAACTTGAAGTAACTGAGTTACTTTTGAGAGAAGTAACTAGTAATGTAACTAAGTTACTATTTTAAAGTAACTTACCCAACACTGGTAATGAGTCATCTTGAATTAAATTACTGATGATAATTTGACAGAATATATCATCACCCTTTTGCTAACTTGTGTTGTGAAAAAAAAATGTCTATACCATCTGCAACTTGTGTTCTTATTTAGAAAGACTAACATGTCTTCTGAGTTTCGGATATAGGCTTAGGCTACGTCCACATGGGTATGGACGAGTAAAACAGAGATTTGCTCACGCAACGTCAAAGGTGCGCACCATTTTTGACGTCATGCTGTGTGCCAAGTTATTGTTTACACAAGATGAATTTCTACAATGGGAGATAGAGACAAAATACTGTTGCTGTTAATCTAACTATCTGCAGTTTTTCAATGCTTACATTAACACACAGTTACTTACATTTACAAAGACAGAGGCTGTCAGAGTGAACTTCTAAATTCAGCACAGACACTCTGACAACTCAAATCCCAACCTTGGTTTTGAATAAATTTCTTAAAAAAAAAAAAAAAAAAATTAAATTTATCTATGTTGTATGCATTTTTTAAAATTGTTTTTTTTTTTCTTGCAGCTGCTCTATTCCCATGTTGTTGCAGCGTTTTAATGACTAACCTCATATTGTGAATGAATTATCTTAGTTGTTCACCTGACTGAAGTTTGGTCCGTTTACAGCGTCCTGCCATGTGATTGTATTTGTCCCTAACCATCGGAAAACCTTATGTTAACTTTTATTGAGTGGAAAAAAGTTAGCATTCATCCTCTAGCTTCACTGTGTTTATGTTATGCTAACATAGCTGTGTTGCAAGATATCATGTAGCACATCATTATATAACAGCTAGTCCAACTTCAGTAACCCTACAAACATCACTGCTGTTTATTTTTTCTTGTTTTCATTTATGTTGGAAGTGATAGCAGATTTTTTCTGAAATCTCTCAGTCAGAACATGGTATGTCATGTTTAGGTGGAAACTAGTGAGGGAATTTCCTGCTAACTTCTAATGCCATTAAATGGAATCAATTCTGTTTTCATGAATGCCTGGATGTTAAACTTGATCGTTACACCTGGTAAAGCAGCAACACTGATCATTTTATTAAAGACAAAAGAATTTAGAGAGTTTTTAACTCTCAGTGATGCCGCAGTGTTCGTTTGACTTTGGGAACTGCAGCAGGGTTTGGACCCGGATTACTCTGCGAGGCTCCTGACTACAGTAGTTGTAAAGATCAAGCAGTGTGGCTTCGTAGCTTACCAAAGTCGTACTAAAATATTTTTTGACACATTTTTGAGTGCCATATACCACGTAAAATGGGTTCAAGGTCAGTAGCACAACGAGAATTCATACATAAGACGCACTGTCGATTTTTGAGAAAATTAAAGGATTTTAAGAGCGCCTTATAGTACGAAAATACGTTATAATTGCAAAACATTCCTTCAGCTCATCATTTTTATTACCACTTACATTTCAACCTTTTGTTGCCCTCATGCCAACTTGGCATGTGTTGTTGCTATCATATTTGGAATGACCATGTTTTTTCTTAAAATTATATATTTTCTCAGTTTAAACACTTCTAATGTGACTAAAACATCTGCAAATGCATTCTCTTTTTATTTACATTTTACATCGCTATCTCAAATCCTAATTTTAAACATTAATCCATCAACCCAGATGATCTGTTAGGGTTAGGACTGCAGGTTTATTTTCATTTTTAACTACATCTGAAGAATGACTGTTTTACTGAATGTGATATTAATCTTTTGAAATTCTTTACAGTATGCCTGAGGGGCAATGGGTAAACCGCTCCGTATTCATCCTCTGTGCCAGAGAAGATTGCTGAATGAAATTTGTGTGCAGTCATCAGACCTTGGTCTTACTATTATTCTGCATTCAAACTCATGCTATTGAGGGAGAACATAAAACTTACTGTATTGAAAACTGAAGTTGCATTTAAGTGCTTTAAGGTGGTTGCATTGATTATAACTATAGATGCAAACTTAAAAAAGGGTTGAAACATGCAACATCCAAATGTCTTGTGAGAAAACATTCCCTTTCATTTCTTTTCACATACCTTTAAAGCCCTTAAATGACTTTCTCCTTTGATCTTTCCAAACTTGTATACAGTTGAAAAGAAATACACCAAAAAGTAGGGCAAATGCTGAAATGAAAATAGGTCATTACAAGGAAAAAACAAAAAATCAACAGCTTGCATGCCGCAGGACTGCAGTTGTACCTATTTATTAAAAATTACAAATGGCATTGCCATAGGCATACTCTTAATCTTCTTTTGTCACATAAAACATGTTGAAATTGTGCAAATGTTTTTCTGACCATAAATCTTTACTTTATAACTGATATGTACCCTTTTAAGTTGTGGTCTCTAGAGCTGCAGTATGTTTCTGTAAAACATATGGCACTTCTACAGCTACTGGTTTCGTACTTGGCAACGGGGACTTGGCATTGCAACTTCTGATTGGTTGAAGTGATGTGAACGTGGCATTGTTACTGTAATCCTATTGGCTAAAACAATTTAAAAACAGCTGTCAATCATGAAAATTGGCTAAAAGAAACCAAAGTGACAGATTTTAAAGAGGTGCAGTCTTACACGCCTCTCTGCAACTTCCCTCCAGGCTGCAGTTAAACCTTTACTTAAAAAGCCATCCCTAGACCCGGCTGTCTTAGCTAATTACTGTATAGGCCAGTCTCCAACGTTCCTTTGATTTCAAAAATCCTTGAAAGAGTAGTTGTCAAACAGCTAACAGATCATCTGCAGAGGAATGGCTTATTTGAAGAGTTTCAGTCAGGTTTCAGATCTCATCACAGCACAGAAACAGCTTTAGTGAAGGTTACAAATGATCTTCTTATGGCCTCTGACAGTGGACTCATCTCTGTGCTTGTCCTGCTAGACCAAAACTTGGATGGCTGCTAACTTTCTGCTTCTTAATTCAGATAAAACTGAGGTTATTGTATTCTGTCCTGAAAAATCTGAGAAATATGGTATCTAACCAGATTCTTACTCTGGATGGCATTACCTTGGCCTCCAGCAACACTGTGAGGAACCTTGGAGTCATTTTTGACCAGGATATGTCCTTCAATGCACATATTGAACAAATATGTAAGACTGCTTTCTTCCATTTGCGCAACATTTCTAAAATTAGAAATATCCTGTCTCAGAGTGATGCTGAAAAACTAGTTCATGCATTTATTACTTCCAGGCTGGGCTACTGTAATTCATTATTATCAGGATGTCCTAAAACCTCCCTGAAAAGCCTTCAGTTAATCCAAAATGCTGCAGCAAGAGTACTGACAGGGACTAGAAAGAGAGAGCATAATTCTCCTGTATTGGCTTCCCTTCATTGGCTTCCTGTTAAATCCAGAATTGCGTTCAAAATCCTGCTCCTCACATACAAGGTCTTAAATAATCAGGCCCCATCTTAATGGCTGTGTAATACCATATCACCCTATTAGAGCACTTGCTCTTGCACTGCAGGCTTACTTATTGTTCCTAGGGTATTTAAAAGTAGAATGGGAGGGAGAGCCTTCAGTTTTCAGGCCCCTCTTCTGTGGAACCAGCTTCCAGTTTGGATTCGGGAGACAGACACTATCTCTACTTTTAAGATTAGGCTTAAAACTTTCCTTTTTGCTAAAGCATATAGTTAGGGCTGGATCAGGTGACTCTGAATCCTCCCTTAGTTATGCTGCAATAGGCATAGGCTGCTGGGTGATTCCCATGATGCATTGAGTTTTTCATTTCCAGTCACCGTTGTCACTCACTATTTGTTAATAGACCTTTCCCTTCATTGAACTGTACCTGTGATTAATCTCTGGCTCTCTTCCACAGCATGTCTTTATCCTGTTTTCCTTCTCTCACCCCAACCAGTCGCAGCAGATGGCCGCCCCTTCCTGAGCCTGGTTCTGCCGGAGGTTTCTTCCTGTTAAAAGGGAGTTTTTCCTTCCCACTGTCGCCAAAGTGCTTGCTCATAGGGGGTCATATGATTGTTGGGTTTTTCTCTGTATCTATTATTGTACGATCTACTGTACAATATAAATCGCCTTAAGGTGAATGTTGTTGTGATTTTGGCGATAAATAAAATAAAATTGAATTGAATTGAATTAAAGAGCCATAGGCCAATTAAACGCTCCATGTGCACAGCAGAAAAGGCCCATTGCCATGTGAATGTGTGGTTAACTCTTCAAAAATATTAAAAAACAAGCATTTTTAGGCTTGTTAATAAAATTAAATGTCAGAGATTTACAGTTAACAGTCAGGTGAATAAACAACACTGAGACACTTGATACTGATAGCGTGCGGCACGGGTGAATCTCAGACAGAGAGACACCACGAACTGCAGTATTAGTTTATTTTTATAGGTTACATCGTCAATATGCAAATATAATCACATTTCCTGTTACGCAGGTCCTGATGCTGTCTGCGTGTAAGCTGTGTGTGTGTGTGTGTGTCAATTTCTAAGAATAATGTAATGCAAGTCAACTTCTGCGGATGTGTATTTCTGTACTGGTCTCTTGCGGTAAATGAACACAGAGTCACAGGGTCAGCTTCCTGTTTCTACAGAAAACTGTGTCTGGTGAAATATGTGTAACATAACATTTGAAGCATAATCAAATAAATAAATAAAAACTCCCTAACATCCCTCCCTGTTGTTACCGTATTTCACCACTTCAATCATACTTTATTATCAGCTAACAATCACTTGCTTATAACATTTTCAATTGTAGCATCATTCAGTATGTGTGAGTGTGTGTGTTCCTAAATCCTAAATCCTAAATACTAAATCCTCTTCGTCCGGTTCATCTTCTTGTGGCAGTCCAACATAGGTGATTACTGTGGCAGCCAGGTCAGCCAGTCCTCTGTGTTCGTGACATAGTCTTGTTGCTGTGCATTACTCAGTTGTCGTAACTTCTCCAGGGCGGTGGTCATGGTCAAGGAATGCACATTATCAGGAATATAGGTGCAGCAAGTGGTGTTGAATAAGACACAGAGGCCCCCTCTCTCAGCGAGAATCATGTCCAGGGCGACTCTGTGTTGCATGACCACTATTCTGATCGCGTCGATTTCCTCATTCTGAGCCTTGTTTATCCATGTTGAGCTGTTCAGGAAAAGTCCAAATCGGTAGTCGAGAGTCTCAATTCTTAGCATGTTTTTTCCATTTCCGACCCATGGGAACAGTGAGTGCAGGACCTTCTGTCTGGTGGTCCACAACTTGAACTCCGCTGGTACATCACTGCCCCAGATTGGATCATGAGGTTGCACGTCATCAGTGCTCCTCTTGCGTCTTGGTTGGTCCTGATGGAATATTCTGAATGTGTGGTCTGACACCAGAGTCCGGTGCTGTTGGGTGGGATGGTGAAATATGTCTTTGAGCCACATGCCCAAGCTGTACCCTGCACCCAATATGTGCCATTCAGGAAGCTTATCTGTGCCTTTCTGTCCTGCGGCATCCGGAAAGTCTGGGAGCAGTTTTGGTTCATCCCCAGCTTTCTGTTGCCGTATGTGAAGGTGAAACACATTGGATGTTGTATTCCTGGTTCCCTCCTGACGTTGAAAGATTTTCCCTTGTCATTGGTTGCATTCAGGTGTACCCAGTATCGGTCATCACAGCTGTAGTTCCAGTCTGAGACCTCTGGTGTACAAAACACTACCTCATTAGTTGTATAGTTGATCAGTGTTCCATTACACCGTCGCAGGTCGGTTTTTGTGACTTGTCTTTTTAACTCAACCTTGAAGGAGAAGATGTCTTCGGGGGAACATGTTCCGCTGGTGGCTTTGTAGAATATACATAGGGCTTCAGAAAGGCTGGGTGATTTTCCATATAGGGTGGCTTGCATTGCTGTTGTTGGGAGGTGAGAACAGACGTAGCAGCCAGTGCGGTTGTCTTCTGTATGTACTCGGTTGTAGACGTACCGGTACCAGGCATTGTTCAGCCAGGGGTGGTTGTGCTCTTTGTCCATATCCTTTAGGTGTAAGTTGTCATATGACCATTTCTTCTGCAGGTGATGCTGTGGGTCCTCGTCTGTCCAGGTGAGTATCAGTAGGCTCACTAGGAGCGCAATGCCAGCCACTATGAGGACAAGGTTCTTCATGATGACCAGGCACACCCGGGCTCCAGGTGAGTAGACCACTGGCGAGAAGACAAAAGGGTGGGATATACCCAAACAGCCCTTTCCTCCACCAGGAGAACACCTAGGAGTCGGGGGAACCGGCGTCTATGCTTGTGTTGTCACTCACTTTTTTGCAGTGGCTTTGGTGGATCCAAGATGGTCTTTCTGCTATTTTGCAGGCAGTCGGTGTGGTGGGCCTGATATGGGCCTTCCCACCTTGGTGAACTCCAATTCTTTCTCTGGAGTACTTTGATCAGGATCCAATCACCTGGTTGCAACCTGCAAGATACTGGAGAGATATTACTCGGCAGTTTATTGTTTAGCACAATCTCTTTATTCTCAAATAATTTAGTCATCCACTCTGCTAGGGTGGTTTCTCTTATAGACTTATTAATAGGCTCACTAGTGAGAGGCAGTGGAAAAAAGGTCTCCCGTGAAGTGCTTAGGGAGGATATCTGACATTCCCCCCTTTCGACACACGTGTTAATCCGTGTGTCGCTAATGCTGTTGTCTTGTGTAGGGATTTTGGCAATATTGGTTTGCCATTACAGGTCAGTAAGTCATTGTGTAGTTCTGCTCCACACTTTAGCCATTTCTTTCGCTCTGCAATAGGTGCGGCTTTCTGTTCGTCTTTAAGTACATCAAGTGGTATCAGCTGTGAAGTTTCAGACATTAAAGTTTGTATTGGTTGCTGTGCGGCCTTCTTCGCGGCTTGGTCTGCGAAGTTATTGCCTTCAGTAATTTCTGAATTATCTTTTTTGGTGTGCAACGCATATTGACTGTCAGTGTGAATATTTATATTTCTCGACCTTTGCGCAGCATGCACGTATGACAGCCGTTAGTTCCGCACTCTGTGCTGAAAAAGAGGAAGTAAGAGCTTTCGCTTCTAAAACAATGTCTACAAAAGTAGGCTGCAGTGTACTAAAAATGTCTGGTCGGGGTTTCATTTTTTTAGTTAGCTTCTGCATACAGCTGTGTTCGGCAACATCTGCTTCCGCAGGAAGGAGAGTGCTTGTCACAGTCAGGCAAAGCTAAAACTGTGCTTGTTTGCAGGGCAAGTTTTAAGTCAATAAATGCTTTATCTGCCTCTGGTGTCCATTCTATTTCATCTTTCAGAGCTAAGTGTTTGCCATAGATCAGGTTTCGCAAAGGTTGGGCCAGCAGTGCATATTCAGGTATCCAACATCTGCAAAAGTTGCAGAGACCTAAATAACTCATCATTTGTTGTTTGGTGACAGGTTTAGGAGCGTTTTGTACAGCTACTTTTCTGCTGTCTAACAGCTGTCTGCCTTGTCCTGTCAGTCTGTGGCCAAGGTACGTTACTTCTTGGCTCCACAATTGCAATTTATGCTGTGAGACTTTATGGCCTTGCTCTGCTAGATGTTGCAAAACTGTCAGTGTGTTTGCTACGCAATTAGTCTGTGTGTAGCCTGTAATCAAAATATCATCAACGTATAGCAGGAATTTACCTGGGGCAGGAAGCGTGCAAAATGATATGGATTTTCTCAGAGCTTCTGCATAAAGAGTGGGGCTATTCTGGAATCCCTGAGGCAACCTTGTATAGGTAAACTTCTGGTTGTCAAAAGTGAATCCAAATAGCTTTTGTGAGTCAAAATGTAGTGGTATAAAAAAGAAAGCATTGGATAGGTCTATCACAGAAAACCACTGTTCCTTTGGTGTTACTTGATTTAAAATGGTGTGTGGATTTGCCACCACAGGTGGGGTTTGTTCTGTTATACACGTCCGTGTTTCCATTGCTCTTTGCTTCTTCGTCTTTGTTTTTTTTTGTTCATTACGTTTTCACTTGAGGCATTCCTAGATACCTTCTAGTTTTTCAAAGAATTCACACATTTCACACATCTTACATATTTCAACTTTGAAGTTAAAGTTTTCTTATTTTTATCTCTCTCTATATATATATATTTAAACTTGGAATTGCTCACAGTTTACAGCTCTAAAACTGGGCATTTGTAAATCATGTACGTGAATTTGCATATGTTGCTTTTGCAGTGTTTCAGACTCCTGCACAATTCTCCGCTTAAGCAGTCAGTTTTCTTTCCCAAATTTGCTAACCCAAATTTTAAGTTCCTACCTTATTAACAGCAATCCTTGTCCTCAGACACAAGTTAGGGCCCACTTGTCAGGTTTATGGAGACATGGCGCTGTGAACAATTCAACCAGAAACTTGCTTTGACATGTCCAGTCATGTTAACCTATAGGTTTCTTCCGACCGCTGCACCTGGAGAATTGGTCCAGGTCTGTTTTGCTCCTGAAGAAACACAACTAAGACATTTTCATTATTATCCAGAGTACTTAAACTACCCGTTTCCTTCTCTCTGGTCAGAAATACCAACTCATGTTATGTGTATGAGTGTAAGCAGGTCTTTATTACTTTTCCTATGCATGTTAATGTTCAGTGAGTGTAAGCTGCTTCCTTCATTGCCTCTGTATGTTATTATCAGGTTTAATTCATGCATCTTTTCACTGATTTCTTAATTCAAAACCATCTCACTTCTGATTTTTTCCAAAAATAATTTCACATGTAACAATTTGTGTATGTGTGTTTCCTATTCATTGATAGACAGCTCCCTGTGCTGTCCTCTATGCAGCTTCTGCTCTAAAAACAAATAAATAAAAATGTTTAATTCGCTCATTAGCTTAGTAGTGTCCACATATTTAAATCAGCTTCTCAATCTTGTAGCTTTAGCTGTCATATACATGGTTTAGCATATTGGTTGTTATTATAGATGTGCTCTATATCTCAGCAATATAGGTCTTCAAACATGTCAAGTAGTGCCTCTATGCACTTAAGTAGTTTGGATATTTTCTTTATTTTCTTCATCTCATATGTCATTATACTGAGTTTGAGCAAACCTTAAGCTTGATGCAGACTACATCATAACAATTGTCCATCTCACATCATACTGACAAGGATACTTCTTGTCATTAATATTATATTTTTATTAATATTATCATCTTTTTCTTTCCATATAATAACAACAGTATATTACAACATTTTATCAGTGTATATCACTATACTACTACTGAGCCAATTTAATAGTTTGGATCATCTTACTCAGCAAACAGATAATTTAGAATTCATCCAATCTGTACAAATTGTTTTTTCTCTGAACAGGTTTGTGCCTACTTTTTAGACTAGTCTTCTGTTTGCCTCATCTCAGATCCAATCTTCAGTCACATTCATTCTCTCTGTTGCATGTTGAACCAAGCAGGTTATCATTATATTTATTTTTATATTTTATTTTGTATCCATCAAGGGCTTCGGGTGGGCTGCAGTTCCACCCTCTCCCAAGCTGGAGACATTTACCTTTTCACACACTTTCCTTGGCTGAACAATGACACAGCCTTAATCTACCTTATGCATCTCTCTTTTTTATAGAAAAGGTTTTCATGTGAATGATTTCCTTTTATTTATTTTATACAATCTGGGCATGATCGTCATGCCAACTATATTTCATTGTTTAGTTCTGTTTGTAAGGTTCCTCTTAAAATAGTTACTGCAGAGGGACTGCACTTCCCCTCTCACGCAGGACAATTTAGTTTCTTTGGATTTCTCCACCTATCTGCACTTATTTTGGCCGGTGCCGGGATTTTTTGTCTAACCAATGTTCATCTGCCGTGAGTTTAGTTTCGTTATTACCCATTTGGTTTCGTTTTGTAGAAGATTTGTTTACAAGGTATTTTATTGAGTTAAATATACAGACAGACCCGTGAAGCTGTCACTGGCACGAAGAATGAGATAAGTTATCAACAACAGGCTTCTACTTTCAAGCTATTCTTGAAAGCGGTTGTCGATTTTACGTGATGACGCACAACTTCTTCCTCATTCAGCCAGTACGTGAGCTATCAACGGTAAACAATTCAGTGGAGTAGTTCAGCCACCTTAATGTGCTGTTAAATCAACTTACTCCACCAACAAAACAGTAAAAACAGTTTATGCGCGCAATTTCTATCCCATGTTAGTTGACACTTTCCGTACACTTATTCACCTTCTAGTAAATGTAGACTTCCAGCTTTTTTTAACTGCGAAACGAGTGTCTATTACACTGCCAGTTTCGTCTTACAAGCGAGTCTGAAAACTGCCAGTCCCCGTAGGACGAGTTTTCTTGGAACAGTGTCACTCTAAACACCGATAATTTTACGCAAGGTGTGTCAAATGTGGAATAATCACCTGGCTTCACTGTTGCCGGTTTGTCGGGCGTCCCCCTTCAAGCCCCACCGCCGTGGGCCTGTATAAACGTTGGCCAGGACCCGAATTTAACGTCCCTGGACTTTCAACCCTTCCTGGAGGGTGCTCTGCAGAGACTTCAACGCAGGTTTGTCACGGCGTCGGGACTTGAGGAAGGATACCACTGTGAAATGGAGCATAATATTATTATTAATACCAGTCCATTAACGGCTTCGAAGGACCAATTAAATGTCAGAGATTTACAGTTAACAAACAGTCAGGTGAATAAACAACACTGAGACACTTGATACTGATAATGTGCGGCACGGGTGAATCTCAGACAGAGAGACACCACGAACTGCAGTATTAGTTTATTTTTATAGGTTACATCGTCAATATGCAAATATAATCACATTTCCTGTTACGCAGGTCCTGATGCTGTCTGCGTGTAAGCTGTGTGTGTGTGTGTGTGTCAATTTCTAAGAATAATATAACGCAAGTCAACTTCTGCGGATGTGTATTTCTGTACTGGTCTCTTGCGGTAAATGAACACAGAGTCACAGGGTCAGCTTCCTGTTTCTACAGAAAACTGTGTCTGGTGAAATATGTGTAACATAACATTTGAAGCATAATCAAATAAATCAATAAAAACTCCCTAACATTAAATAATTTCTGCTCTTTAATAACTAAAAAATTCAACTGACATGGTGTCCAATATGTGCCAAAATTGGACATTTTTGTACAATGTCTGGGTATTTATGCATTGACAGTGCTGTAATTTTTCCCTTTTTCGCTATAGAAACATAAATCTTTGCACAAATGATGTTTATATGTTGGTTACTGAATTTCTGGAATAAAATGTGAACTGAAGCATATTTTTTAAAGATTAATATGCTAAAAAAACGAATCAATAAATTAGGCAAGGAAAAAATGTCCTCCGTGAATCGCTACCTTATCGTGGTGAAGGGGTTTGTGTGTCCCAGGGATCCCAGGGGCTATGTTGTCCAGGGGCTTTTGCCCCCTGGTAGGGTCTCCCATGGCAAATTGGTCCTGGGTGAGGGACCATACAAAGAGCGATTCCGAAGACCCTAATGAGGAAAGCATCGAGGGAACAGTTTACCCTGCCTGGGATAGGGTTACCGGGGCGAACATCTGGTGACTGGGCCTTAGTCCATGGGACCCGGCCGGGCACAGCCCGAAAAGGGGACATGGGCCCATCCTCCCACAGGCCCACCACCCGCAGGAGGTGCCGTAGGGGTCGGGTGCATTATGTGCATTATGGCGGCGGCCAGGAGCGGAGGCCCTGGCGGACTGATCCCCGGCTACCAAGACTGGCAATTAGGACATGGAATGTCACCTATCTGTTGGGGAAAGAGCCTGAGTTAGTGCGTGAGGTTGAGAAGTACCGGCTAGATATAGTCGGGCTCAACTCTATGCATGGCTTGGGCTCTGGAACCAGTCTCCTGGAGAGTGGCTGGACTCTGTCTCAGTCTGAAGTTGCCCCTGGTGAGAGGTTTTGTAATCGTATCACTAGACCTGTGACCATATGTTCTGGACACTCGGATAACTGAGTGTCTAGGGGCTGAGCTGTTAACTGATCACCACCTGGTGGTGAGTTGAATCAGGTGGCGGGGGAGGACGCTGGACAGACCTGGTGCACCTAAACAGGGTGTGCTGGGAATGGCTAGCAGAGCCCCCAGTCCGTGAGATCTTCAACGCACACCTCCAGCAGAGCTTCAACAGCATTCTGAGGGAGACTGGGGACATTGAGTCCGAATGGACCATGTTCAGCATCTCCATTGCCGAAGCTGCTGCATTGAGCTGCGGCCGCAAGGTGGTTGGTCCCTCTCATGGTGGAAACCCCGGAACCAAATGGTGGACACCAGAGGTGAAGGGAGCCACCAGGCTGAAGGAGTCCTATCGTCAGCTGCTGAAGCAAATATTCGGGTGTGGGAGGAGTTGGGAGAGGCCATGGAAAAAGACTTTCGGACTGCCTCGAAGAGATTCTGGCATACTGTCAGCTGTCTCAGGAGGGGAAAGCGGTGCTATACCTGCACTGTGTATAGTGCTGGCGGAGCGCTGCTGACTTCGACTGAGAAAATTGTCGGGCGGTGGAAGGAATACTTTGAAGACCTCCTTAATCCCACTGACACGTCTTCCGAGGAGGAAGCAGAGTCTGGGGATGACCCGCCAATTTCCGGGGGCGAGGTTACTGAGGCAGTTAAACAACTCCTTGGTGGCAGAGCCCCTGGTGTGGATGAGATCCGCCCCGAGTTCCTGAAGGCTCTAGACGTTGTAGGGCTGTCCTGGTTGACACGCCTCTACAATGTTGTGTGGAAATCAGGGGCAGTACCCCTGGAGTGGCAGACCGTGGTGGTGGTCCCCCTTTTTAAGAAGGGGGACCGGAGGGTGTGTTCCAACTACAGGGGAATCACACTCCTCAGCCTCCCTGGAAAAGTCTATGCCAGGGTGCTGGAAAGGAGAGTTCGTCCAGTAGTCAAAGCTCAGATACTGGAGGAACAATGCCGTTTTTGTCCTGGTCACGGAACACTGGACCAGCTCTTTATCCTCTCAAGGATACTTGAGCACGCATGGGAGTTTGCCCAACCAGTCTTCACTTGGAGAAGGCATTCGACCGTGTCCCTCGGGGGGTCCTGTGGGGGGTGCTATGGGAGTATGGGGTATCTGGCCCATCGCTACGGGCCATTCGATCCCTATACAACCGTTGCAAGAGCTTGGTTCGCATTGCCGGCAATAAGTCGGACTGGTTCCCGGTGGGTGATAGGGTCTGCCAGGGCTGCCCTTTGTCATCGATTCTGTTCATAATTTTTATGGACAGGAATTTTAAGTGCAGCCAAGTGGCGGAGGGCTTTCACTTGGGCAGCCTCAGAATCTCATCTCTGCTTTTCGTGGATGATGTGGTTCTGTTGGCTTCATCGGGTGATGGCCTCCAGCTCTCACTGGAACGGTTCGCAGCCGAGTGTGAAGCAGCGGGAATGAGGATCAGCACCTCCAAATCTGAGGCCATGGTTCTCAGCCGGAAAAGGGTGGAGTGCCCACTCCGGGTCGGGGATGAGTTCCTGCCCCAAGTGGAAGAGTTCAAGTATCTTGGGGTCTTGTTCGCGAGTGATGGGAGAAGGGAGCCGGAAATTGACAGACTATGATGCGGATGCTGCACTGGTCCGTCGTGGTGAAGAGAGAGCTGAGCGTAAAAGCGAAACTCTCAATTTACCGGTCGATCTACGATCTATCCCTACCCTCACCTATGGCCACAAGCTGTGGATAGTGACCAAAAGAACGAGATTGCGGATACAAGCGGCAGAAATGAGCTTCCTGCAAAGGGTGGCTGGCCTCTCAATGTGGAGGAGCAGTGGCTCTACTCTGAGCCCCTCCCGGATGACTGAACTTCTCACCCTATCTCTAAGGGAAAGGAGCTTGTTGAGGTGGATGCTTCCTAGGCGCCTCCTGGGTGAGGTGTTCCAGCCATGTCCCACCGGGAGGAGGCCCCGGGGCAGACCCAGGACACGCTGGAGAGATTATATCTCTCGGCTGGCCTGGGAACACCTTGGTGTTCCCCCAGATAAGCTAGAGGAGGTGGCTTGGGAGAGGGAGGTCTGGGCTTTTTTGCTTAGGCTGCTGCCCCTGCGACCCAGCCCTGTATACACAGGGTTTGTAATTGCAGAGAAATACTTAATTAATTTTGGGCATTTCATTTTCAAGCAGGAAGCTCAGAAACCCCTTTTCCACCTTTCCAGGTTAAGGATTACAGTTTGAAACACCATTACAAGATAACACTCAGAGAAATACAAGAATTTAGCTTATGCAACATGGAAATCTAACCCTTTGCTAGCCAACCTGCATAAACTATATTTGTATTTGTCTTCTCATTGAGAACAAGGTTGCTTGATGAGACTGAGATCTGGGAATTTTGGTGATTGAATTGACAGTATGTGATCTTTATCATGTTCTTCAAGCATTTCTTGGGCATTTTTGTGGTGTGGCTAAGATCTGCACTTCATGGTGGAAACAGTTGCTTCCATCATGAAGTGCAGATGCCAGTGATTGTGCTTGGTTTACATCAATGTTTAGCCATGAGTACATGTCAAAAGTATGTTATGTATAAATTGCAGTATCTATGGTAACCCAGAGGATATATTTGTATTTTAGTAGCATGATTTGCATTACCTACTTTACCTGTGAGTGGTTTAATGATGCTACTACAGGGAGTGCAGAATTATTAGGCAAGTTGTATTTTTGAGGAATAATTTTATTATTGAACAACAACCATGTTCTCAATGAACCCAAAAAACTCATTAATATCAAAGCTGAATGTTTTTGGAAGTAGTTTTTAGTTTGTGTTTAGTTTTAGCTATTTTAGGGGGATATCTGTGTGTGCAGGTGACTATTACTGTGCATAATTATTAGGCAACTTAACAAAAAACAAATATATATCCATTTCAATTATTTATTTTTACCAGTGAAACCAATATAACATCTCCACATTCACAAATACACATTTCTGACAACAAAACAAAAACAAATCAGCGACTAATATAGTCACCTTTCTTTGCAAGGACACTCAAAAGCCTGCCATCCATGGATTCTGTCAGTGTTTTGATCTGTTCACCATCAACATTGCGTGCAGCAGCAACCACAGCCTCCCAGACACTGTTCAGAGAGGTGTACTGTTTTCCCTCCTTGTAAATCTCACATTTAATGATGGACCACAGGTTCTCAATGGGGTTCAGATCAGGTGAACAAGGTGGCCATGTCATTAGTTTTTCTTCTTTTATACTCTTTCTTGCCAGCCATGCTGTGGAGTACTTGGACGCGTGTGATGGAGCATTGTCCTGCATGAAAATCATGTTTTTCTTGAAGGATGCAGACTTCTTCCTGTACCACTGCTTGAAGAAGGTGTCTTCCAGAAACTGGCAGTAGGACTGGGAGTTGAGCTTGACTCCATCCTCAACCCGAAAAGGCCCCACAAGCTCATCTTTGATGATACCAGCCCAAACCAGTACTCCACCTCCACCTTGCTGGCGTCTGAGTCGAACTGGAGCTCTCTGCCCTTTACCAATCCAGCCACGGGCCCATCCATCTGGCCCATCAAGACTCACTCTCATTTCATCAGTCCATAAAACCTTAGAAAAATCAGTCTTGAGATATTTCTTGGCCGAGTCTTGACGTTTCAGCTTGTGTGTCTTGTTCAGTGGTGGTCGTCTTTCAGCCTTTCTTACCTTGGCCATGTCTCTGAGTATTGCACACCTTGTGCTTTTGGGCACTCCAGTGATGTTGCAGCTCTGAAATATGGCCAAACTGGTGGCAAGTGGCATCTTGGCAGCTGCACGCTTGACTTTTCTCAGTTCATGGGCAATTATTTTGCGCCTTGGTTTTTCCACATGCTTCTTGCGACCCTGTTGACTATTTTGAATGAAACGCTTAATTGCGAGATCTGCAAAGGGTGGTGCGCTCGGCAGAACGCATCATTCAATCAGAGCTCCCTGACCTGCTGTCCATCTACACCAAGCGGTGCAAGTCCAAAGCTAGGAAGATTATGATGGACCTCTCCCATCCCAACAATGGACTCTTCTCACTGTTGAGGTCTGGGAAGCGCTTCCGCTCCCTTAAGGCCAAAACAGAGAGAATGAAGAGGAGCTTCTTCCCCCAGGCTATTCGGGGCCTGAACCAGGTGTAGGACTGGACTCTCCCAACACGTCACTATAAGACTGGACTCTCACACACGTCACCACACGCACCACCACACATTTCCTATAATCCTATAATTCCTATAATTTATAATCCTTATCTTTATAATCTCTTCTGCTATTTGCACATTCTTTACTGTAAATTCCTAAGTTAATTTGTAAATTTTTGTAGTAAATTGTAAATATTGTAAAACTTTTCTTCTGTCATTTAATGGTCGGGCATTGTACAGCTACAAGCATTTCACCCCCATGTCATACTGTGTATGGTTGTGTGTGTGTGACAAATAAAATTTGAATTTGAATTTGAATTTGTTCGATGATCACGCTTCAGAAGCTTTGCAATTTTGAGACTGCTGCATCCCTCTGCAAGATATCTCACTATTTTTTACTTTTCTGAGCCTGTCAAATCCTTCTTTTGACCCATTTTGCCAAAGGAAAGGACGCTGCCTAATAATTATGCACACCTGATATAGGGTGTTGATGTCATTAGACCACACCCCTTCTCATTACAGAGATGCACATCACCTAATATGCTTAATTGGTAGTAGGCTTTCAAGCCTATAAAGCTTGGAGTAAGACAACATGCATGAAGAGGATGATGTGGACAAAATACTCATTTGCCTAATAATTCTGCACTCCCTGTATTCTTTTCTTTAGGTTAACAGTATCATGATCAGGGAAAAGTGCACTGATTATTCTCGGTGCGCTTGTGTAGCATGCTGGCTAGACCCAAACGTGGCAAAGGCTAGCGATGGGTTGGAGGAGGCACGCAGTTACTTTAGAAACATCCGGTGTGCAGATTGCAGCTTCGGAACCAGTGTTACAAGGAATGAGAAAGTGTACAAAGTGAAGCAACACTTACGGCCCTTGAGGCAAGCGGAGGCTGACACAGGCAAGGGTTTTGGTGCTCTTTACATGAGAGGAACGATGTCTGAGAGGACAACAGGTGGATGGGTCTCCCTTTTTAACCCCAGCCCCGTGGTCATCAATTATATTAGAAAGCTGCCAAGATAGACAGCATGGCCGCATGGTGGCACTCTTGCTTCACAGCAGGAAGGCCCTGAGTTGGACTCCACCAATGTGCCAGGGGAACTTCCTATGTGGCATGCATGTTGTCCCTCTGTTTGCTTTGGTCCAAAGACAATTTCGTGGGTTCATGGTAATTGATGATTCTAAATTGCCCAGTGCTGTGAATAGTTTTCTGTCTGTCTTAGCCCTGTGACAGACGGGCCATATAAACACTTCCAAACAACAGTGTTTAAGCTAGGTGTTAGATACCAGTGCAATCATAAGAAGCTGAGACCAGCATATATTTTTGATATATCAAAGTGGGATCAAAAACAACCCTTTTTAGTTTGACTGCAAAATAAAAACAGTTGGCACTTATACTGTAGCTGTACATTTCATTACCTCATGTAAGCAAGAGAAAATCCTTAAAATTGAGCAGTGCCTACATCATACTTTCTAGGATTTCACAAGTTGTGCCTTATATACAAACAAACATTCCAACTCTTTGCAACTCTACATAGCCTATAGGTCAGTGCTTAACTGCGTGTTTTTTTGGCACTTCTATGGAATTCAGCTGCACTCTACATGCACAGGGGAACAATAGTAGATATAATATTGATGGTTAGAGATAAATACATGGTTGGCAGTGCTAGGTCCAAAACGGAAATGTTAACAGACAGTGCAGTTAAGACACACAGCCTCAAAACTCTGTTATAGGAGCATGGAAGAGACATAGTGTTGCATATCAATAAGGGCATCAGTAATGCAATATTTTAAGCACAGATTGTAAAATGTTTGGCTGTCTCTTTCTACAAGTCTACCTCTACCTCACTTTATCTTATTTTACAGCTGCTGTCAGCTGTCTTGATGTAGGTACGCAACCACCTTGTGAAAAAATAAAGCAGACACTTCTTATAATGAGACAGAATAGAAAGCATCAACCAAGCTCACCTTGGCACCCAAACTTCAAGCTTTATTTTATCCACTATAGACACAGTAGTGCACCTGACATCCAGCTTAATCAGTCTATGTCTGTATTTCATGCCTTTAAATTTTTATGAGTCTCGCTGAGACTGTTAGATGGCAACAACAAGTTAGTTTGTAAAGTTGAACATACTAAATATTTGTGTGAAACTTAGTACAGTGCCCATTATTGACGATCTTATCTATCATGGTTTACTCTTAACCTGCCCCATATCAAAGCTAAAGGAGGCCAACTGGAACATCTGTTCAAGAAAACAGGACTTACCATACATAAAGAAATATATAATGATCAGATTTTATTTTTTTATAAGGACTGCATTGTTTCAGCCAAATCCGCATACTATTCTGGTTTAATCAGTTCTAGTGAAGATAACTCAAGGTCTCTCTTTTCTTTGTTTAGTAAAATTACAAAACCTCCGGACTTATTCAGCAGAGTATGTACTCTGCTGACTTTTGCAACTCTCTTATATCTTTTTTCACTCATAAAATCTGATATCGTACTTTCTGTTTTCCTCACTGTCACCACTGTTCTTTCCTCACACCACTTTTGATAGACTCACTAGACTGCAGACTTTGAACACCCCAATAGAGCTGCAATTTTGGAGATGCTCTGTCCCAGTTGTCTATCCATCACAATTTGGCCCTTATCAAAGTAACTCAAATCCTTATGTTTGGCCATTTTACCTGCTTCTAACACAACAAAAAAAATGGAAAAAATGTTCACTTGCTTCCCAATATATCCCACCCACTAGCAGGTGACATGGTGAAGAGATAACCAGTTTAATTCACTTCACCTGTCTTTGGTCATAATGTCATTGCTTGTCTGTTAATGTTTAAACCATTAATTGGTTGTTTGCAAGCCTGAGAATAAAAAATTCAACACAATAATTTTTGTATTATAAACACAGATTCCCAAATATTCACTTCTGTCTCCTCCACAGATAACTTGCTAATTAAAAGCAACATTGCAAGATTGTATTATATTGCCATCTGCAGACCATATGTCTGCATGTAATACCAAAACCATCCACAAATTGTTTATTTTTAATCAAATAAATATTTTCACTTCTGTAAACACTGCCAATAAGGAGTGTCACATCCTCATTCTCACTTTTGAAAAGGTCCATTACACATTGGTGTCCAAATATATTATTGTTAAACCATCATATCCCATTCCTAAAGGATTAACTGATTGTGAAATTATCTTTCAGACCAGTGGAAAAAAAAAAGTGATAAGAACATATATATTTGGGACAAGTCCAAGTACTTAAATGTTTGCATTAGCAGGTGGAAACCTGTCTGACTATTTTTAGGATGAATATGTAATATGGCAGTGGATTGGGAGGGGGGAGATTATTTTGCAGTGGATTTTGAATATCAGCCATGTGTATTGTCATGTAGTTCCAGATATCATGAGAAATGTTACATCTGGAAAACAAAAGGAGAATGGCTTGATAGTGTATGCTTGCAGACCTGTGAAAAAACTGCCCCTAGAGAAATGTGTCAGAGCAGTATCTCTAAGAAACGTAAACCAGCTGTCAAAACAGCTGTCAAAACAAGAAGAGATGTAGACAGAGGCAACCAGCTAAAGGGAGAGGGCATCAGTAACACGTTTCAACAAAACACATATTCTGAGGCTAAACAATTATACCACTCATCCATAGTGACTCAGGAGAATGCTTGAAAAAAGAATTTGACGTGTTCACCTTACCATACAGCCAAACGTCCACTGAAAAATTTACATTTATCAAAATCTTCCCTAGTATCTGCAATAACAGGAAGCAGGAAGGCCTGTGGAATTACTTACATCATCAAGTGGGACAAATTTCCATCTGAGATTTTAGAAAAAAAAAAGTATCCTGGTGAAAAACTGCACCATTATATAGTATTATTAAAAAATGACTTCAAAAAGCTCTCTTGGTGTCACAGTCTGCGGAGGGCAGACCGTGTGTGGGAGTGTGAGGATCCAGGTGCAGACACAGACGAGGAGACAGTACTGAACTTGAAACGAAAAGCGAGCCTTTATTTGGGCTGATTAAGTTCAAGTTCAAAGTTTATTCGCCACATGCAGTGGCAGGTTGCCCTGCAGTGGAATGAACCCGCCCCCCGACCTTACACATACAACACAGACATCACATGGGGATACAATTTAGAGAACGGTTGCATTACAGAAAAAACACTGAAATGTACACTACAATGGGAAAGGTACAAGAGGAAAAAAAGAGACCTCTACTCATGCTGGGCTACAGGAGGACAGCATGAGAACAGGAAACAAAAAAAACTCCTCTGCACAGAAAAGCACATAAATGTCCACAGTACAACATTATAGAGCACGTGACCAGCAACAGGGTTGAGTAGGGGATAAGGAGTAATCCCAGGCAACACAGCAGCCATCCTGCCACTGCGCCGACTCTCCAGCACGGGCCCAGACCCGCCTCGTGTTCCCAGGAGGCAACAAGCATCGAAGGCATTGGAAGGGGAAGGGAAATGTGTGAGTGCTTATCAGTGTAAGTGTATGTGTGTCCGTAGTTCAGCTGAGACAGTGTCCTTCGCCCTATCAGGCTAAGTAAACAGTCTGCTAGCCAATCCAGGTGGACTTGCATGGGATGGGAAGAATAGTCATCACACAGTTGTTATCAGGAGTTCGGCGTTCAGCTGGCGCCATGGTGTCCGCATGTTGATGTTGTCAATTTTCTTTTTATGCGAGCAGCTCAGAAGAGAAGAATTTCAAGCTGTTCTTAACACTCCGACACTGGTCTCTCAATCTTCCGTTGGAGAGCCGCAAGCCTCCCCATGATGGTATCAAACTTCTGTTCCATGGTGTTATCATTCTTTTGATTCTGAGACCCCACAACTGCAGTGAGCCGTTCTGCGATGTGATCCAACTTTCGCTCAAAGGTCTCATTTTGAGCAGGCCTCTCTCTGATGTATCTCAACATACGCTCAATGGTGTTGTTTTGAGTCTTCACGGCAGCTGTAAGCGTCTCCAAGGTGTTAACCACACTGCGTTCATTGTGAGAGGTCACGCCTTGTCCCGTCGCTTCGATTCCAGCGGGCAGCTTTGGGGGGATTTGAACAGCCGGTTCCGCTCTCTTATTTCTCCGATAAGTCAGGGCCAAGCCAGCTCCAATCAGCAAGAACCCTGTTATCATGGTTCCGAATAGGTAGATATCTTCAGCGTCCTCGATCGACAGTCCCGCCAGGCACATGACCCTCCATTTCTGCCACCCATCCATCATGTATTCGGCAGGGAAAGTCCCTCAGGGCACTCGGGCTCTCCCAAGCCCAGACTCCTCGTTGAGAAAAGGGTGTCAATAGCATTCAGAGACCAGTTGATCAAATCCATAATTCTCTTTTAGTGCGACCGCCTTCGCCGAGAGCCAAGAGAGAATGATTAAAGTGGCAAACAACTGAAAGCACTGAGGCAAGACTAAACTAGAAGCTGAACTGGGAAAACTAAGAACTGACACTTAACTCAGACAACAGGGAAGGCTAAGACAAGATGACTATGATGCATATGACTGAGACAACTATGAACAGGACTCTGTGCTGTAACAACAAAGAACTATGAAACGTATGCACGCAAGCAACATAGACATGACCAGCACAGAGTCCTGAAACCTGGCATAACATGGGGGAAGTTGAACAGACGACGCGACGACGAACAAAGGAAGACTGAGGACTTAAATACACACATGTATACAAACTCAGAGGAAGTGGAGACAAATGAGAACACAGCTGGCTAGAATGAAACATAATGACAATACAGGGGAGAGTAACACTAACTACGATGAACAAAGTACACCAGACTCTTCCAAAATAAAACAGGAAACACATAGACATAGACATTGCACGAACTTGAGAACAAGAGCCACACAGACATGAAACATGCAGGTAGACACACGGACCAGGGAGAGATGACAAAAGGGACTAAGAAACCAACGACTAAACTGCAAACTAGAAATCAACTAGATGCGTTAAACTACAACATGTGAATACAAAAATATGCATTAGAACTCAAACACTGGGCCTCACGACCCAGTACCGTGACACTTGGCCTTCTATTGTTAAAGAAGATACCCTTATAAGTAGCATCATTAAAAGATTATAAGAAGTGTTTTGTGTTACTTGGAAACATTTGTCTACCTAAAAGTAAGATTTAATATTTATTTTTTGGGTCATTAAACAAACCAGTTAGTGTTTGAGGAAATGCTTCTAATGGATTGTCCTTGTAATTCATTGCATTTTGCTAGAAAAAGCACTATTTTTTTGTAATGAACATATATGGTGAACCTATTTTACCCTTCAACATTATTAGCTGCATCACTGATTTAATCGGCTATAATAAGCTAATTATTGTTATCTGGGATTTATCATCATTGCATCAACAAGAATGTCATTGCTTGGAGATTCTGGTATACCATTCACAAAGCTGATATATTTTATCTGAAGAAGTTAAATCTGGGCCTTTCGATCTCGAATTGGCCAAAAGTTTGAACTAGCTGTCAAAGGCTGGCTTCTTATGTGAAATACCTTTCAAGATGTAATTTTTTAAAGAATTGATCTGTCATTGAAATTTGTGGCAATGTTTGAGCATGAATAATTTAAAAACTGAAGATGAATGCCTGAAATTTTTACTGTTCTTTCCCACCATGATCATAAGGATTAGAAATGAAGGGCAAATGCATCACAAATGTCAGATAATTGGCTTGCTGAAAAAAGTCCCATATTTAGTTTCTTAAATATGTCACTCCATTTTCAAATCATTAAAGTTTTGAACATGAAAATCTTGCAAACTTTGAAAGATAAACGCTATAATTTGGGACAGATATATCACAAATTTCTGAATACTGGCTGGTTAAGAAACAAACAAATAAAAAAACAAACTTCACATTACAAAAGAGAACTGGTGACAATTTTAGAATGGCATATAATGATATTTCACTATTTACCATTTGCTATAGAAAATGCAAATTTATTCAACTTTCAAGCTGGACTGAGCAAGTATGACATACTGTACTACAAAAGAAAAATATTAGTAGATAGTCTGCTAGTTCAGGGGCCTGTTCTTCGTACCGCGCTAAGTGAGTTAGCTGGATGAGATTGTTGACGATTTCGCGTGATGCTGGATCGTTCGGTTCCCCGAAGCCCATCCGGGACTTGCTGTCATAGCAACAGAGCCGTAAGCGTAAACCTGCTGGGGAGCAGGTTTACTTTATGTAAACAGGATTAGATCGCGGCCACGCAGGTATGTCTGCGTCATTCATACGAAAGCAACAGCGATATTCCACCACTGTTTCACCATAAATAAATAACATCAATGTAACTAAAGATAATGCAGCACTTGATCCTTTTATTGATTTCACACAGATACATACAGGTCATTCCCTAAAAAAGGGAAATGTACTATTAACATTCTATTACATGTATGTGATTATTACAGATGTAATTCATATTTCAGAGTAGTAATTGTAAATTACTTCGTGTAATCAAGATGAGAGACCACGGCTATAAAAGCGAAGGTGGATTTGGGAAGTCTGTCGCAGTCATATCCTGTCCGTTTACGCGAGCAACCCATTGCGGAAGGTGCAAGATTGATAAGGAGAGTCCTCAGAATTCAGCGTATATTGCGGGACAGACAGGATCCTTTAGCTCAGCGCGACAGTGTGCTCATAGAGAGATATCGATTTTCCCGTGAGGGTATTATTCACTTAACCAACTTGTTGACGAGGGGGTGCAGGACCACCACCTGTCTTTTTTTTTTGCTCTGCCCTTTTCTTGGTTGCTGTTATGAACAAACAAACAGAGTATTCCAGGGTCTCTTTCCAAGAGACGACAAGCAATATAAGTGATAAATATTACCATTCTGTAGAATATTCTTATATTTCACTTTTACTTGTTCCCATGTTCTAGTGGGTCCTGTTGTGGCTCTAATGTGAAAGGGGATATAATATAACATATTATAATATAATATAATGTAATATAATATTGGATAATATGGTGTGATATGATAAATCTACCCTACCGCCTACTGGTGTTGGCCAGAGGGGCCGATGGCGCAATATGGCAGCCTGGCTTCTGTCAGTCTGCCCCAGGGCAGCTGTGGCTACAACCGTAGCTGCCTCCACCAGTGTGTGAATGTGAGAGTGAATGAATAGTGGCATTGTAAAGCGCTTTGGGTGCCTTGAAAAGCGCTATATAAATCCACTCCATTATTATTGTTATTATTGAATTACTTACGAGTTTGATTTGTCAGCAACTTTCTGCCAGCCCTCTCTCCTTGCTTTTGCAGCCTTTGCAGTGTTCCCTTGCGTTTTAATTAAACTCTGAAACTCCTGAAATCCCTCACTCAAGAGTTCTTGCTCTGCTGCCGAAAAATACCGAGCGCGCTCCTTCGACATTTTCGCCGACCAATCAAAGGGTTGCCGATCAATGTTTCTACTATCGATGCGTAGCCCCTGTTGGGCCACCCAGTGATCTCACATTACTTCATCCAGCTATACTAATCGTCAACAACAGGTGTGTTCGGGGAACCGGAATAGCGAGCTCAGAGTTAGCGCGATGATTTGGTCTTGGATGTTTCATTTGATCTTGGATGTAGTAAGCGACGTACGAAGCACAGGGCCCAGGTTTTTATGTTTAATAGTTCTTGAGCTAGTCATTTTTAAAGATTTTTTCAGTTCAACTTAGTTTTATTTTTAAAGTACCAGATCACAACAAGTTGCTTAATTTTTCAAGGTAAAGCTCCTACAGTATTAGAGAGAAAACAAAGGAAGAATTCTCTTTAAACTGGAAGAGACATCCAGCAGAACTAGACTGAGTCTAGGGCAGTCATCTGCTGCCAACAGTTGGGGGGTCAGAAAATGAGACTGCACATATGTGAACCAGAAATGAAGCACAACAATACTGCATGTGAGTTGTTTTATAAAAGATTTTACTATTATTAATATTAAAAGAAAATACATTTAATTCAATTCAAAACCTGCTGTCATTAAAAAGTAGCTTACTATCTCATTCTCATATTTCAGTGATATTGTCTCGAGGGCATACTCTGCATCTATCTTTAAATGTATAGTATACTGTATAATCAGCAACAAGCTGTACTTCTAGATCTAATTTGAGTGGTACCGAGTCACTGTGGACGTTTATACAGTGTTTTAGTTGTAGAACTATGTTTTCTGGGAATAACATATAGATGAAAATGCATCAAACGAAACATACCATGCCAAGCATGTTACAGTATACACTTTGTCCTCAGCAAACACAGCATGGCCAAAAAATGTATAGAAGTAGTGATGAACAATGAAAAGTATTGTGTGTTTACAAGTATGCAGATGAAGTAATGCTACAGAACAGAATTGGGTAACCAGCAACCAGTAAGACATTAATAATGCTCTTGGTTGTAACAAAATCTCAAGAAGTGTTATAGGGTTTTGTTTCTTTCTTGATATACGTTAGTGAAGGGCATTACTAAATTACACTGTTTTAGCTGCAAACTCGTCCACAAAGCAGTAGTAGTGTTCCTAGTGCAGAAACAGAAACAATAAACAACATGCTGTAAAGGCAGCTGGCTATTACAAAAACTATTCTTGCACTGCTGCAGCTCTTAAAGAGGGGTGTAAAACTTGTTTTAGTTCATGGGCCACATAGTGTCACAGGTGGCACGGAAATGGACTCAAAAGCGTAAAAGGCTAGAATGGACTGGTTTGACTTGGGAGACGTGGAAGGTAGGATGCATGCGAAGAGTGGAAGGCAGCATAAGTATCAATGCTTTGGGGCTGAGAACCAAGTCAACCTCATGTGCTCTAACATAACGGAGGGACAATTTGCTGTTGAGGGCAGCCAGCCATATCTTCTGTCCCAAAATATTTGAATAGCACTTCTGTCTGTAAGTGCTATTCATAAATGAGCTGAATTTATAAAACCACTAAACAAAGGCATGCACTTGCTTTATGCATATACTATTTATTGCTGCCTGCTGCCCAACCCTGCAGCTGTCTGGATTTTTTTTATTGTCACAATAAAGGAGCATCCTGGTATAGGACAGGTAAATACATTTTCTTCCATTTCATCCCGTGTTTATTCTCTGCAGGTTTTGTTTACTCACCTCAGATAACATTGCTCTTCTCCTTAGACTTTTAGGTCCACTTAATTCTGAATCAATGTCCATCAGCAGGGACCAGAGGTGACTGTAAAGGCTTGAAAATTGTGCACTATTGATTACAGTACCATCCACCCCCACTAATTTAAACTGCGTGTGACATTATCAATACTGGGTACTGACCCAGTTTCACAATAACTGTTCAGGGAGTGTTTGTTGAGGCAGTGGATAGGTAGAGCTGTGTTTGAGAGGCTGCTGAATGCTGGGTAATTACTACAGAGAGTTGGGAATCCCTGAAGATAAGATATGCCAGCAGCCCTTTTGTTTCTGGTTTTGCTTGTTTATTTGAGCTCTTCCTGCATAATGGACTGCTCGGTAACAAGGTCACAATGCACAAAATTACAGCAGACACCAGAAGCATTTCTTTTTTGTGTGTTTCCATGTCGTCAAACACTAGCTTCTTGTGGTAGTGGAGTTGTTAGTATAAGAAAAGGTTTGAAAATTATTCTCTCTTTTCCTTCTTCATTTTTGTTAAACTTGAAATAGTTTGGCATTAACGTAATGCCATTCAATTACATTAAATAGTCATGTTCATTGTACTACAGTTAACATATGATTATGGTTAATTGTGTACAATTCATACATTTAATGTGATGTGTGTTAGTCAAAGCAGAATGCTTAATGCTAATTATCGTGTATGCAGTTTTAGATCCAAAGCCTCTACACATTTAGTTAGCAACACATTTCTTTGTTTTTATTTCTGTCAAATTTTGTCTGACTTAAAGTTAAAAAGGTGAACGTAAGTAGTCAGGGGACACCAACATTTATCAAGCCCAGTTATATTAACAAGAAGCACTCCAAGAGCACAAACCCACAACAAGGCTGACTATGGACAATAGGCCGACATGACAGATGTTTACTTTGATTAAACAAAAGTTATGTAGAAGTAGGTAATGATTAGTAATTAACTGGACATGAATAACTCAATTGCTTTCTCTTGACAATCCTTTCTTTGAATGTTTAACTCGTTTTGGGATCAACTTGAAAGAAAGCCATGATGTGAAATGTAAAAGTAAGAGTTCATGTCAAATGTACATGATATTTAACTAACTATAGTGTGATATTTAGAATCCCTATATACCAGGATCATTATGTAAATGTTGTCAATACAGACAAGGCAATCAAATTTTAAGCATAGTTTTAAAAATAAAAGATATTTTATGAAGTTTGACGTAGTCAAAGTTATACCTTGTTTGAACTTGTCAGAGGTAACATAACATAATAAGTAACATAATATTTTGAATCCCCATATAGCATTCCCTATATTCCTATTTGTTGACAATACAAACGATGGTAGTAAGAAATCTAGTTTCAAATAGCTCTATATAGCACTAAGATTAATCACTTTGACCACCAGATCAACCTTTTAGCTTTGAGAGGTCAAATGTGACATTGTACAGTACTTTCTAAATGTTGAAATTATTATCCGCATTATAAGGCGCACTTAAAATCCTTTAATTTTTCTCAAAAATTGACAGTGTGCCTTATAATCCAGTTCGTCCTATGTATGAAAACAGACCCATTCATTGGCAGTGTGCCTTATGGTCCGAAAAATACAGTATACACCACAATTGTAAGTTATGAGGCTTTTTTTGTCAATTTTTTTGAGAATTTGTATATACTTGAATACTTGACAGTTCAGGAAACTGATCATTACAGGTTCGGTTGCTAAAAAAAGGATCTTGATGTAAGATAAAATTTGGATGGCTTTTTTTCATGTCTGAGGACATAATGATTTCTGAGTGAGTTAAGTTAGTAACTTTTACCAAGTTATTATCAGATGCGAGTCCAAGCTCGAGTCGCATCTGTTTGAGGACAGTAGTTCGATAGCTTATTGCTGATGCAGTCACAAAATATAGAAACGCAGAGAATTGATAGTTTTTTCAATTTTTGTTAGCAGAAAATTGAGCTATTTATCAGAAAAAAAAAATAATAGAAAAACAGATTTGAGCTACAGCACTTAATACATTAGGAAGATAAGTTTTTGGACAGAAACCAAATTTTTGTAATTTTGCCTTTGTACGTTACACAGTAAAAATGGCAGTACTGACCCTATAGGTTTGAATGGTTACATTCAGGGCTTTATTGTCTTAGCACTTAATGTTAATTATGAAAATGGATTGACCACATTGTTGATTTTTAATTCAAGACCAGTATTTAGTACAATTTACTTCCCTATTATGTATATACAGTTTTTTGTTTCTTAACACAAAGCTTTAACTGTTTAAGGTTTAATTTAGATGTGGTCTTTAGATTTTGACAACTTTGACAACATCTCTTAGTACATTAATTTTCCACTCTATTAAATGTTGACAAAAAGTTGAAGATATGAAAAAAGCGAATAAAAAAAAAGAGAGATGCTGTTTTTGAAGACATGGTTAACTTTTTTAATTTGTTCAAAAAATCTTTATCAGCCTTGATTGAAAAGTGGATTATTGGAATCAGCCATGATTCCAATAATACACTTTTATGTTTTTGTTGGAATGGAAAACTCCATAAAAGCTTAGAGAAAACACAAACAGGCATTCATTTTATAAGAAGTGTTTAAGATCAACAGACACTGTCCAGCCAACATGGTTAAAACCCAGAAATCACTTTCACAGTACGACATCTAAAATTTAAATCCGCTCAGTAACCTACCCACATCTTTTAAGAGTCATCTATGAACTTTCAAAGCTGTAGTAGATACTAATAGTATCTGGGACCTAAAAGTATGGCACTAAAAGGCACTTTGCAAAATATATGCAACAAAGCACTTCCAGAAGGTGAAAACAGCAAACTTGTTTTGCCACTAGAGCCATAAGCATACTATCCATTACAAACAGGCTAAGAAATAGAAAACACTGGTAAGTAATAAATCTGGTTCTTGTCATTCTTTTACTGAATAGAGAGAACACGACTCAGTTAGTCAAAATATTTATAATTATTTTATTCAATCATCTTCCGGAAGAGAGAGACATGCACAGCCCAAAGCCAGTTGCAGATCTCTAGCATTAGAAGCCAAAAATGTGTATCTTATAGGTGTTATTTTGGTGCTTTACACGTCACACATAGTTTCGATAAAAACAACTTCTTCTGGCCTGAGTTGATGTTGTATACAGTAAATATTATTAGTAGACTGCTAATTTCTTTGCTTTATTTCTATTTTCTTTTTTAATTGCTTTAGTTTTACCTTTTTAAAAAATATGTAACTTCACCTGGAGAGCTTTGCACAAGAATTCCAAGGTGCTGGTCCTGTGCGCAAAGGGCAAATAAAAATCTTGAATCTTGAAGCAGTGATTGTAGGCTATCGGCCTGGTAGTCGTGCTACTCCTGGGTGGGTTCGGGGACTTGGGCCCAGCCCGGCATAGGAGGCCTCTCCTATTGTACACTCTTGGCCACCTGAGCCTCAATTTTATTCCAGAACTTAGACACTCGCATTACTTACACTCTCATGACACATACAGGAGTATAGAGTATATTTGGGGAGTGTAAGTGTGTACTGTGTTCATTTCTGTGCGTTTCCATGTTGGGCGAGTGCTGAATATTTGTATATGTGCGCATGAGGGTGGGAATGCATGTTTGTGTCTGTGTGTGCCTGTTTGTCTATGTGTCAGGTCGGGTCTTAGATTTCACCTCTCTTGGAACATCTCAGCCCCCCCCAGGTTTTGGGGCTTATCTCCCCCACCACACTCCTTGCCAGTGGCTGGTGCCCCCACCTGCCGGTGTATTGGTGGTTCTTGGTGCTCGGGTGTATGCTGGCCCCTCCGGGGAGCTCTTTTCTCTATGGCTGGCGTAATTGCTCGTGCAGTGGTCCTCCTTGGGCTCTCGTAATCTGGAGGGCGTCTGGATGTTTGGTGCTCTGATCTTCACCATACCGGCTTTATGCCCTGGGGGGGAGGACTCCCCACACCCATTATTAGACACTTACATGGAGAAACCTTATGAATGCAAGCACACTCACACACATAGGTGCACACACAGGTACTCACAGACACACACTTTCTTGGTTGGCTGCTGCCTCTAAAGATATCATCCATTATTAGTACTTTATGCTTACTGATGTAGTTACATAGTGGAAAAAGCTGAGCTTTAAGCAGCTGGTTTAAAAATCTCAACCCAGCATACATGATGCTATGTCGAAAACATTTTCTCACCTTTATAATGTGACAATGTTGTGCAGGCTTCTTAAGAGTTCTATGGAGTTAATTCTTTGTCCGTCAGCTTCTCACTCTTTCGTATCAGAAGACTCTCGCTGAATAATTGTGAAAAAGACTTCCATCAAATTTTCAATGATTCAAAATCTTTTTTTTTCCATGCTCAGTAATGTGTGACACAGATAAGGAGACAGTTCACATTAGCATTCCTCTTTCTTTCACTGTTAAGTCTTTCCTGTAGTCATGCCCTGCTGCGCTCACCCCACTGTCAAGGACACACACTGTGGTACTTATGATGACAATATGGCCTTTGCCCTTCTGTCTTCTCAGCCCCAGGTAATTCTAAATGAAAATCAGCAGACCTTGGATAGATTCGTGTGAGCACCTTTGACTCTGCCACCTAAACTTTGTGAACAAATTACAGTGTCACATCTGCAAAAAATTAAAGCTACCTTTGATGAGCAAGTTATTCTAAAGATACAGTCAGTAAAGGCAAGGAAAGATTTCCCTCCAAATATACTCTCATCAGTCTTCATTCTGAGATGAAAAGTGTGAACAATTCACATTTTTGTGAACTCAAGAAACTTTTCAAGGCTAGATATTTAGTAGAGGAGTTCGTTAACCTTGTCAAGACTCAGTTCTTTCTCCCATTCCATGCTATCTTAAATGATGTGCCTCTCTTAGCACCCAATTAGGCTGTGTCATTTCTGAAGTTGTACAGGCCCTCAGTTTGATAGGACATGCACCAAAAGTATATGAAGGAAAGGGCAGCCAAGTATGCTCTTTGGTCAGCTCACTCCAACATACACCAGCTCCCACTATGAGTCAGCCAAGGCTATGTGATCAATGGGGAGGAAACTGTGTAGCTATTATTTATAGGATCACCAGCCCATTAGAACCAACTATCCTTCTAGCCTTTGCCACAGACTGTTTATGTGTGTCAGACTGAAGAGAGGAGTCATTCTTTTCATTTATCTCCATCCACACTTACTTAGTTTATTCAGCATTGCAATGCTCAAAATATAGCTACACTACCTGGATTTTGAAAAAGACAATGACTCACTAAGTAGGATGTAGAATTCCTCATATAATGCACATTTCACAGCCAAATAAGATGCATAGTTGTCAATAAAATGATAAAGATAATAACTACACACTAATTTTCCTTGATAGAAAAATGTAAGATGACCAGTATAACGTCAATAGAATTAATTCCTTTCTGGTTTGAAAACATGAAAGCACGATTCCACAAAGCAGTGATGTGTGGTCACTTTTATAAAAAGGCAGGCATAAATCTCCACCCCTTACCCGCCCTCGAACATGCACACAAAAAATATTTCCCTCCAGTATTTAACAATTTAACGAGATAAATTGGAAAACATTAAAACATACAAGTTGTGCTTCCTGTCTGCTCTCTACATGGCCATGGTCACCTTTCTGTAATCCTACCTGGCTAAAGAATTGTAAAATATATCTTTTAAATTACAGTTTTTTTACAGTGCATATTGTCCACCAATAAGTACAGTATTGTGTTAACTAGCAACTAAACTGATTTCACTACAGCTTTGAAGCATGCCATCTTGAAAGGGGTTTGAAAAGTACACAATATAATAATAATGATAATAAAAGTAATACTGTTTTTCACCTCAGAGTGGAAACAATGTGAAGAGTTTCTGGTTTTGTTAGGTTGGCAAAGAAAGAGCAGGATAGTCAGGTGATATCAGATAAAGAAACCGGAGTACTGGGATACAGGCTGTATGTCAATGACAAAGGTGGCAAAACCAAAAGAAAAAGCTTATCGAACATTATGCGAAGCATGCTAGACCGGAGAAAAGGACTTACATCAAGTCCTTTTCTTGGGCTGGAAAAGATCAGGAGATTCACAATGTTTATTAAACACCTCAGCCAATGAATTACCCCACCCCCCAAAAAATAAAAAATAAAACAATTCCTTTACAGTGGGAGGAGGACCAAAAGGGAGCAAGGAATGTAGAAAACCATTCTAAACAAGCAATGGAGCAACAAGAAAAAACAAAAACAAAACAGTCCAAAAACATAGCTCTGGTGGCCAACCCAGGGGTCTGCAGCACAGGAGCCCAGGACCAAACAGTTCAGGAGGTCGACCACATGGAAAGCGGCAGTGTCACAACAGTGCAGGAGGACGGCCGCATGGAAAGTGGCACAGCAGACACAGGTCCGGGGCCGGTCGCATGGAAAGCAGCAGCAGCGCAGGCGGAGGCTTGGCAGGTGGCTGGAGTGCAGGATCAGACGAGGCAAGACAAGACGGGATGGCAGCCACAGGCGGTTGATCAGTTGATTGTACCGCTGGGGGCGTGGCAGCTGCAGATGGTTGATCAGTTGGTTGATCTGGTGGCTGGACGGACTCTCCAGAGCAACCAGAAGACACAAGGGAGTGCTGGAGCAGCACTCCTGAGTCCTTTGCGGAAACAGACAGTGTGGGAACAAGATCCTTGCAGGCTGGATGAGCTCACCTGAGCTCTTAGCGGAGGCTGCTGCGGACGGCTGAGATGGCTTGCCCAAGCTCCCGAAAACTCTATAAAATAAATAATTTTAAAGGGAAAGGATCTAAAGATTGTTAGGGTGATTAAGGATAGAGATGAAACTTTCCTAAATGTTCTAAGGAATGAACACAGTTTTGAGAAGATGGAAGAAACATTTTGAGAAGCTTATAAATGAAGAAAATAACAGTGAGAGCAGGACAAACAAAGGAAAGAGATTTGGGAAATGCTGTGGATTAGTAAGGAGAAGTGTGGAAAGCTATGTAGAGGATGAAGAGTGGAAAGGTAGTTGGTCCAGGTGAGATAACTGTGAAGCTCAGGGGCAGATCTAGAGACGTTTCTTAGGGCGGCATGAGGGTGGCATGGAAAAAGATGGGGTGGCAAAATCAAAGCCATTTGTTTTTTACACATATGCAGGTGTTACATTCTGTAATATGTATAATATATGGTTAAAACGCATCAATGCAGCAAGTACACACGTTTTACATATACCTTTTCCCAGTCACTTCTGATGTACCCCAAAGTTCAGTCTTGGGCCCTCTTCTCTTCATAATAACATTGTCAAGTCAAACCGAGTAGGAGGTGGAGAGCCTGAGGCAAAAAAGTAAAAGTGACAGACTGGAGGGTGGAACTAATCTTGTGTGTTGGTTTCTGTCGGGGAGGAAAAAGAAGGCGAACTGGGGCGCAACAGGAAGGTTCAAGGTTCAAGGTTCTTTATTTGTCACATGCATAGTTATACAAGTATAACACACAGTGAAATGTAGCCTGACACGCTCCTCGACATGTGCAAAAAAATTGGGGGGGGGGGGTGTAGAGGAAGAACATTATATATATATATATAAAACACCCAGCACGCCCCTGCGGGCGGTTTATCCTTCAAGCTCGGGTCCTCTACCAGAGGCCTGGGAGCTTGAGGGTCCTGCGCAGTATCTTAGCTGTTCCCAGGACTGCGCTCTTCTGGACAGAGATCTCCGATGTTATTCCCGGGATCTGCTGGAGCCACTCGCCTAGCTTGGGAGTCACCGCACCTAGTGCTCCGATTACCACGGGGACCACCGTTACCTTCACCCTCCATATCCTCTCGAGCTCTTCTCTGAGCCCTTGGTATTTCTCCAGCTTCTCGTGTTCCTTCTTCCTGATGTTGCTGTCATTCGGAACCGCTACATCGATCACTACGGCCGTCTTCTTCTGTTTGTCTACCACCACTATGTCCGGTTGGTTAGCCACCACCATTTTGTCCGTCTGTATCTGGAAGTCCCACAGGATCTTAGCTCGGTCATTCTCCACCACCCTTGGGGGCATCTCCCATTTTGACCTCGGGACTTCCAGATTTTACTCGGCACAGATGTTCCTGTACACTATGCCGGCCACTTGGTTATGGCGTTCCATGTATGCCTTGCCTGCTAGCATCTTGCACCCTGCTGTTATGTGCTGGATCGTCTCTGGGGCATCTTTACACAGCCTGCACCTGGGGTCTTGCCTGGTGTGATAGACCCCAGCCTCTATGGATCTTGTGCTCAGAGCTTGTTCTTGTGCTGCCATGATTAGTGCCTCTGTGCTGTCTTTCAGTCCAGCTTTGTCCAGCCACTGGTAGGATTTCTGGATATATATATATATATATATATATATATATACATACATACTAGGGGTGCAACGATATTCGTATCGATATTGAACCGTTCGATACAGTGCTTTCGGTTCGGTACGCATATGTATCGAACAATACAACATTTGTAATTTATTTTATCAACTTTCCTTCTGACGATGCTGTCTGTGTTGAGCGCTCAGTGAATCTGCGTTCGACTACTCCGCCTAGGCTGCACTGTCGAGCGCAGATCCACTGAGCTCTCAACACAGACAGCATAGTCAGAAGGAAGAGCGCAGGGCAAGCTAGCAAGACAGAAGTTAAGCTCTCCTTGCAACATGGATCTCCCCCACTCTCATTCAGATCTGGCGTTTGGAATTATTTTGGTTTTCATGTGAAGGTAAGCGAGTCATGGACTAAAGTAAAACAGTATGTTGGATGTGCCATGCAATGCTTAATTACATGGGTGGGAACTAGTGTGTTAGCACAGTTAGCTCGTTAACGTGTTGGCCGTCTAGCCCCATGCACGGGGCGATCGGCGGTAGCTCGTTAACGGAGATTTGCCGTGTTGTGGCGTTAAGGTCATTTCAACGAGATTAACCTGAAAGCACTAGTGGGAACACAACGAATATGACTGCACATTTACGCCGACATCATCCTAGTGCAAAGACAAAAACAAGCATGCTACTAACTTTAGCAGAGTCATTTAGACAGCTGTTAGCACATGATTCTCCTTATGCTGCTGAGAATATAGCCCAGAAGAAGCGGATAGTATAGCTTTTATTTTGGAAAGAGACATTTCTCTGTAATAAACTCTCTTTTCCAAAGATGAGTGATTCCTCAATCAGATACAGGGCTTGCAAAATCGCTAGCCCGACGTCCTGGGGCTAGCGATTTTTTTCAGACGGGCTACCCTGCCCGTCGGGCTATTGTAGGAAGGAAAAATATATGTCAATGCTTTTGCATTCTTTCAGAAATGTAGCTGGGTAATTATGTCATTGGCATCGGTGAGCCACTGTCAATATGTGACATATTGAAATCGCGTTTGAATTTGCGCTTGTTTTTTTGCTTTCACTTTGCAATCGTGCGAACTGTGTATAGAGAGCGACAGCACTGATCTGTGAGTGATGATAATTTGTGCACCAATTCCTCTGACATCGTCTTATTAATCGTTAGCTTACTATGCAAACATGACAAGTGAAATCTCCCGCAGCAAGCTGAAACATGTGAGAGGTTGATCGCGCAGAGAATCGCTGAGCTTATGTGAGTCCGTGTGTAAAAGCAGCAGAATATATATTTTAGTTCTGCTGAGCCAAATAAGACAGGTCAGGGTGAAGAAGTGACAGCCAAAGAAAAGCTTACCACAAAACGGAGAAGTTATGACAAATGAGACTATAAGGCAAAAAGAAAGTGCAGCTTTATGGTTTCATGGACAAAATAATTTCTGTGGCTGCAATATGACGAGCTAAATAACCAGGGCTGCACATAAGTGGTCCGCAGGTGCGTATTCGCTGTCAAAATAAAAAACGCGCACAAGGGTTAGGGTTAAATTTAAAAACTGTACTTTTGAGTTAAAATATATATTTATAATTTTAATAAATGACAAATTAAAAAGGCATGAACATTTTTTTTGTATCGAAAAAAATATCGAACCGTGACACCAAAGTATCGAACCGAACCGAACCGTGAATTTTGTGTATCGTTGCACCCCTAATATATACATACATTGGGTGAGTGTGCAGTAGTAGCAGCAAGCAGGTTAATTCTGTGCATTAATATGAATAGACATCTGACTATTTTACAGGATAGACAATATAAACATATTTAAAATTAAAGGAATTGAAATGTACATTGTGCCTTGGTTTAGTGTCTGGAAGCGTCCTGTCTCAGTCAATTATAGATGATCTGAGAGGGCGGGTGTGTGTGTTTAGGGCACGGATGGCTTGGGGATAGAAGCTCCTCTTGAGTCTCTCTGTCCTTGCCCGGAAGATGCGGAACCTTCTACCAGATTGCAGAAGTTGGAACAGTTTGTTGCCAGGATGGGATGGGTCCTTCAGTATCTGCGCTGCTCTAGTCCGGCATCTCCTGGTGTAGGTGTCCTGAAGCGGGGGGAGAGCAATCCTGCAGCAGTGTTCTGCTGTACAGATCACTCTCTGGAGAGCTTTTTGGTCCTTCACACAGCTGTTCCCAAACCACGATGTCATGTTCTGTGTGAGGATGCTCTCCACAGCGCTTGTATAGAAAATCCTGAGGATCTTTGGAGAGACCCTGAACTTCCTCAGTTGTCGTAGGTGATACAGGCGCTGCCTAGCCTTTTTGGTCTGGACCTGAATGTGGGCAGCCCATGTCAGGTCTGAGGAGATGTGGACACCAAGATACTTGAAGGACTGCACCCTCTCCACTGGAGCTCCATTGATGATAATGGGCTTGTAGTCTCTGTGCTGACCCCTTCTGAAGTCCACCACCAGCTCCTTGGTCTCGCTGACGTTCAGCTGGAGGTGGTTGTCCTGGCACCACGATGCCAGATTCTTCACTTCATCCATGTAGGCCGTCTCATCGTTGTTGGAGACGGCACCCAACACCACTGTGTCGTCAGCAAACTTCACAATGGTGTTGGAGCCATGGGTGGCCACACAGTCTGAAGTGTAGAGGGAGTAGAGCAGTGGCGAGAGGACACATCCCTGAGGTGCTCCTGTGTTGATGGTGATGCTGTTGGAGAAGCACCTGCCCACCCTCACCACCTGAGTTCTGCCAGTGAGGAAGTCCAACACCCATGCACACAGACGGCTGTTAAGTCCCAGATCCCTCAGCTTTGTGAACAGTCTGCAGGGCACTATTGTGTTAAATGCTGAACTGTAATCAACAAACAGCATTCGCACATAGTTACCCTGTTTCTTGTCCACATGGCTGAGAGTGGTGTGTAGGACGTGGGCGATGGCATCCTCTGTGGATCTGTTGGATCTGTAGGCGAACTGCAGCGGATCTGTGGTGTCTGGGATGGAGGAGGAGATGATGTTCTTCAGCAGCCTCTCAAACACCTTCATTACTACCGAGGTCAGTGCAACTGGCCGGTAATCGTTCAGGGATGAGGGTTTGCTGTTCTTGGGCACAGGGATGATGGTGGATCTTTTGAAGCATGTGGGGACCACAGACTTCGCCAGGGACTCGTTGAAGATGTAAGTGAACACACCTGCTAGCTGGTGAGCACAACAGCGCAGCAGACGGCCAGTGATGCTGTCTGGCCCCGCCGCTTTCCTTGTGTTCACTCTCGTCAGTGCCGCTCGGACGTCATGCTCCGCGATGCTGGTCACCGGTCTCTCGCTGATGACGTCACTGTCCTCGGTAGTCAGGCGGTAGATAGCATTAGCCGCCTGGCTAATCTCGAAACGGGCGTAGAACTGATTCAGCTCGTTGGTGAATGCAGAGTCAGCGTTGATCAGCGCAGTGTCCCTGGCTTTGTAGTCCATAATGGTGCGTAGTCCATGCCACATACAACGTGTGTCGCCCTGGTGGAAGTGGGACTCCACACGTTCCCGGTACCGGCGTTTGGCATCTCTCACCGCGCGCCGCATGAGGCCGCTTTGTAGGCGCTCATATCGCCAGTGGCGAGACCCGCGTTGTAGGAGGCGGTCCTGGCGTTTACTGCAGTGCGGATCGATCTGTCCATCCACGGTTTCTGGTTTGGGAATGTGGTGACTCTCGCAGTGGGGATAATCTCCTCCGCTAGCATATTGACGAAGCATACTGCTACTTCTGTAAACTCGTTGATGTCGACTGCGCATGCTCTGAACATGTCCCAGTCGACGTCGTTGAGTGCGTCCTGTAGCGTAGCTTCTGATTGGGCAGTCCACCGTTTTACCTCCCTCGTGGTCACGTCTTCCCTCCGTATGCTTTGTTTATAATGGGGGATGAGGAAGATGGCGTTGTGGTCAGACTTCCCAAAAGCCGGGTGTGAGACAGCTTTGTAGCCCTGCTTGTATGGCGTGTAGCAGTGATCCAAAATTCGATCCCCTCTCGTTGGACACGAGACATGCTGGTAAAAGTTTGGCATGACTTGTCTGAGGTTCGCTTTGTTAAAGTCTCCTGCTACAATGAGGGCTGCGCCCGGGTCCTTGTTTTGAAGCGAGCTCAGCACATCATGTAATTCGGACAAAGCCATACCTGTGTCCGCTTGGGGTGGGATGTAGACCGCCGTGGCGATGACCGAGGTGAACTCACGGGGCAGATAGAAAGGGCGGCACTTAATGCTCAGGAACTCCAGATGTGGCGAGCAGCCGCTGGAGAGAGTAGAAATGCTCCTGGCATCACACCACTTTCTGTTTACCATGAAACACACTCCCCCACCTTTGGTTTTGTTTGACTCTGCCGTTCTGTCCGCGCGGAGCACAAAGAATGAATGCGACGGAGTTACGGCCTGGTCCGGCACGGTGGGGGTCAGCCATGTCTCCGTGAAGCACAGAATGTTGCAGTCCCTCATGTCACGTTGGAAGGTGACCCTTGCTCTTAGGTCGTCGAGCTTGTTCTCCATGGATTGTACATTGGCCAGTAGGATACCAGGCAGTGGTGCGCGATGCGCCTGCTGTCTCAGTCTGTTCCTAATACCAGCGCGTTTCCCCCGGTGCTTCTTTGTTCTGCGCCTCGGATGAGCGGCCCGTCCTTTGTTGTTCTCCGCGCCGCGTAGAATCTCTGATGGCCAGGAAGGGTCAGATTTAAAAGCGTCCAAGATTAGATGTGCAACCTTGGCACCGATGTTTACAAGTGATCCGCTGTCGTAAACTATAAGACTAGAGGATTTTGGGATGAAAACCAGAGCAAAAAATAGGTAAAAAACAAGAAAAGTAGATAGTCGGAGCGGAGTGGTCAGGAAGGCGTCTGGACATGGCCGCGCCATCTTGTAAGGAAGTTGCCACTTATGGGAAAAGCCCAGCATAATTCTTTAAATAAGTTGTCACCAACATGGATATTGTGTGGAACTGATATATCAACAAAGACAGGGAGGCCGCCGGTAAGGAAATGTTTGCTGACTATGTTAAAAGACTTTGCGGCTGCCGCTAGCTTACGTAGCATTAGCATTGTGCCGCGAGTTGGTCGCCTGTTTACGAGCGGCACCGTTGTTTATTGTTGGTTTGCAAGACTGTTCATGCTTGCATATGGTTAAGAGAAGCTGGTTATAAATACTATTGTTACTGCTTAAGTTCTAATGCAGATTGATCATTTAATTTAGCACTTTAATAGAAAGCAGTATCTTTCAAGATGTACAATTGTTATTGAATTACATAATTTTGAGCATTTAAGAATACTCAAGTAAATATTGTACTACAAAGCTTTATGCACTGCATTGATGTGTTAAAAATGTTTGGGATTGTTCACAGTATTTGCAGATGTGTGATAACAAACAATTTGTATTTTGGTTTTTGGTTTGTATTTAAAGGTTTTTCACCTATGGCTGACTATGACCAAAAAGAAGATTAAAGAAAAAGGAAAACAAAAGAACTGCCTGGTCATTGAGTGAAATCCAGTTAAACACCTGTGGTATATGCATCAATCCTTTTCAACCGGGGAAGCTGCACAAACTTAAAGAGCTTGACAAACATCCTCCCTCTTGGTACCATTTTCTGCAAATTTGATCTTCACTTTCACTGTTTTGCTGATGACACAGCAAAACATATATAACTGGGTGAAAACACATCTCTCCTGCAGGCCTCATTCCTCCCTATCACCTTCTTCCAAAATCCTGGTTCAGCTCTAATTTTCTTAAGCTCAATGAGGATAAAACTGAAATCCTCCTTACTGGCACTAAATCCAACCTTTTGAAGGCAAATCATTTCTTACTCAGTAGTGATAACTCCACAGTTTTCCCTTCAGCTCAGGTTAAGAGCCTTGGTTTCATCCTAGACAGTTCACTATCCTTTAAATCTCACATCAATAATCTCATCCGTTCTGCCTATTTTCATCTACGTAACATTAACAGTTTACGTCCTTCTCATTCCACCCAGGCTACGTCCAGTCTTGTTCGTAGTTTTATTACCGTCCATATTGACTATTGCAATTCTCTCTTGCATGGTCTCCCATGTTATTTACAAAGCTCCAGGGAAACAGGGGGATCACACACACGTTCACTCCAACCTCTCTCTCCACTAACAACCAGTCGCTCCTTCCACACTCCACACAGGAAAACACAGGGACGGGTACGGGGAATCTAGAGACACAGAAACACACGTTAACGTCGGAAATGGAGGCACGGGAAACTTCGGATTGACGTGTATTTACTAGAGTCTTCACAACAATCAGCGTCGAACAGCTGACCTCCTCCCTCTTAAATATCAGCTGGTCTGATGAGGCCCAGGTGTTCCCAGTCCAGGAAGGCGTGGGCTGAGGGCATGAACCCACCATGAGGTCCACCTGGCAAAACAAGAGAGAGAGGGAGAGAGAGAGAAAAAGAGAGCCAGTAGCAGGGATATTATGATCAGCACCTTGCTGATCCTGCAGGTCCTGCTTCCTCCCAATTTTCTTTAATTAAGTAATATATGCTGTTTTAGAATTTATATTCAATGTTAGTTATAGCTAGGCTTAAAGGTTTAATGCTAACTCATTTTAATAAATAACACTGTCATATGCAAAACTAGGGGGCACTAGGGTGGCACATGCCAACCCATGCCACCACAGTAGATCAGGTCCTTGTGGAGATTTTTATAAGGTAGGACAGTGGACTTTTTAAACTATATTTTTCAACAAAATCCTGGAGAGTGAGGGGATGCCTGAGGAATGGCAAAGAAGTTTACTTGTGCTTATTTTCAATAACAAAGGGGATGTGTAGAGCGGTTGGTAACTACAGAGGCATAAAGTTGCTGAGGCATGCCATGAAGCTACGGGAAATCTATGAAAGATAGGAGTCTCTTTTGCCTGTTGCAAACAACACTGTGATCTGTAGGAGTAGGGACGATTGGAATAGAGCCTGGAAACATGGAGGTATGCTCTGGAGAGAAGACTGATGATAGTCAGAAGAACCAAAACGCCGATTATGCATGTGTGTTAAGAGGAGGGAGACAGGTGTAGCAGTAATGATGCAGGGAGGCATGTTCGTGAAGTTTAAATGCCTACGGGCATCAATCCAAAGCAAATGACAAATACATATATGACACAATATAGTAAATTCTCCAGAGTTTGTCTTACAAACCTGCTATATAAAGGACGGAAATGTTATTCTGAAGTGCACTGGGATGCCATGCTTAAAGAAAGTTCTCCTGAGTTTCTCTTACAAACCTACTACAATGTTATTCTGTTTATTATTCTGTTGTCTGCAGAGAACATTCCCCTCTCAGGCAGAAAGGGAAAAAAAGAATACCCTAATTTTAAGAAAGCTGAACAATGCAGAGCAAAGAACGTCATACATAGAAAAATTGAATGACAAATGGAAAACAGATGATTGGTGATATTTTGGCAGACACTGGCTCATTACCAACCAATCTTATAAAGCATTTTGAATGCTACAGTACAATAGAAAAGCACTATATAAGAACCAGCCCATTACCATTTACTGTTATGTCACTTTTGCAGCCCCTGATTCACAGATCACTGTCACCCCATTAGGACACGGGGTGACACCATGAGGCAACTGTTCCTGTGATATAGTGCTTGATAAATAAAGCTGAATTGAACTGATTTGAATAGTCTCTCCAATACTAATACTAACTAAAAAAAAATGGTTCAATATTGGCATATTTTGAATGTCTATTAATTAAAATTTCAGTTTTTTTAATCTTTATCTTTTTAATCTATACACTGTGTGCCACATTTGCACATCAGCATATCAACTACTATCATGTGGCTTTCTTTTTTCTCCAGTTGCCAATGATTATTTTCAGAAACATGGCTGACAAGACCAAACAGCTTTGTGAGGTACATCACCGGGGCCACCGTGACGGGGCAGGGATAGCTCAGTAGGTAGAGTGGTGGCCCCATGATCGGAAGGTCGGGGGTTCAACTCCACTGAACGGCTACCCTGAGGTACCCCTGAGCAAGGTACCGTCCCTACACACTGCTCCCCGGGCGCTGCATTGGTGGCTGCCCACTGGGTGAATGGGTTAAATGCAGAGGAACTATTTCCCTATGGGGACTAACACATACACATTATTATTATCACAAGAGATTAGAGCTGGGCGATATAAGATTTTTTCATATCACGATATGTTTTTTTCATTTCAGGCGATAACGATATCTATCACGATATAAGCCAAATAACTATATTTGTAAGATTTAAATGTGCCGTTGCTCACAAGTAAAATGTGAAATAATCAGCAGCTTGTTTTTATTTAAATATTTATTTCCCATAATAAGTTCAACAGGGTAGATGTACTTAAGGAACATGAGACTTTTTCAGATAAATAAAGGCAAATATTGCAAACTACACAAAAGGCAGCCGCTAAAGCGTTTAAGTTTCAAAATAGAACAAACGAAACAGGCTACTAAATTGTCAATTCCACTTAGAAACAAAATACTAATTCTAAAAATAAATCTTAGTTTGTTTTACAGAAGAACAGACAAAACTGACTAACTTTTGTCAATATCAAATAAACTGAGAACTAAAAGGAAATTCTCAATCTCTCCTTGTTGTATAGCTTAGCTTTTCAAACAGTTTTAACAGTTACTTTAGTCTGACAAAAGCCGAATGACGAATTAGCGCTTCCAGTCAGAGACTGAGGCTACATCCACACGTACACGGGTGTTTTTGAAAACTGAGATTTTCCGTTTTCGTTTTAAAAAATAATCCCGTCCACACATAAAGGGAGAAATGAAGGAAAACGCTGCTATGAACATGCCAAAGCAGCAGGTGGAGCTAGATTCCTAACCGTGCAGAAATGTTGGCCAATCAGAAGTCTAGAAGCCTCGGTGGGAAAAAGTAAACAAAGCTGGGGCATAGAAGCAGAACCGAGTCGTATGTGTGGAGGGACAGTAACTGTGTGTATATGTAAGCATTTAAACACTGCAGAGTAGAATTAACAGTATTGTATAAATTCATTTCACCGAAACAATAACGTGGCGCACAGTGTGACGTCAAAAAATGCGCACACCTTTGATGCTGCGTTTTCTCCGTTTTTCTAGTCCACACGTAAATGCAAAAACGGAGTTTTTAAAAATCTTTGTTTTCAGTGACCAAAAACGCCGTTTACGTGTGGACGAAAGGTGCAAACGCATAGAAAGATCTGCGTTTTCAAGAATGCCCGGGTACGTGTGGACGTAGCGCATGCACCAGTTTATTGTATTTCCAGACTTGCTTTCGGCACAATTTACAGTGCACGCTACTCTGTTTTTTGTCAGACTTGAAATAGCCGAAATACCTTCACACTACGGAACTTCTTTGGCTCTTCCGTTCGACAATCTCTCCGGCATTGGAACCATCATCTGTTTTCTCTTCGGTAACATTCGGTCACGCTCGGTTGATTTTTCTAGTCGGCACACTCATTTCCTCCATTACCCGGGCGGTACGGTGGCTGGCTGCTTCCCAAACAAATACACATGTGCGGCTTGGCACTTGTGCTGTACGTAACAAGTCACGTGACGTGACGCTGTGGATGTGATTGGTTCGGCTCTGCGCTACTTAATTTGGATTGGCTGGTTTTTTTTGTTGTTTTTTTTGTTTGTTTTTTTAAAAGAGGACAAGGGCGGCGAGGTCTATCGCGATAGTTAAATTTTTCTATCGAGAAAAAGTTATATCGCAATACATATCGTTATCGTTCTATCGCCCAGCTCTACAAGAGATGTGACGGTATTTTTCTATAGCTTCATTAACAGGTCTATATAAAAATTAAATCGAGACGATCTAATGTGTGAGGGGTCATTATACTGTAGCAAAATGGCCATAAGTCCCATGACATTATGTGTCTGTGATGCGAATGCCATAACCATGGAATACGTTGAGGCAAAGGTATACTTCCTGCTCAGTATAAGGCGTTTTTTTTTTTTTCTGGCAAAAACGGTTTGTCTGTAGCTATTTCCCTTGGTGCCAGGTTTCAAAAATGGCGATTTTGATTTTCGCGAAGGAGACGCTCTCATGACTCATCAAGTGACACCTATGACTACCCAATTGGTGGCACCCAGTCTGATTAAGTAACATTTTCAGATCTCAGATGCTAGATCTGCTTTAGCAGGTACTAAAACATTACCTGGTGCCCGGTACTAGCACCTAATGGAAAACTCTAAAAACTGAGTCGAACCATGCCCATCCAACCTGAGTAAATTTAAATGTTATTAGGAAAGATTAGAAAAAAACTGGGATTTCATAAATACAGTTCAGTTTTTAAAACCATACTTCAGAACAAGATCTAGAGTGTGATTAAAGTGGTGGATGGGTTCTTTTGCATTTTGGAAGAATGCCAATTGAGCTTAATGACAGATTAAATGTCACAGTTATTTTTAATATCTAAATGAATGTTAGAATCACCCACAATAATAATTTTATCTGAGCTAAGCAGCAAATCATGTAAAAACTCTAAATAAGGCCCAGGTCGATGATACATAACAACAAATAAAACTTGTTTTTGAGTTTCCAGCTAGTGTGGACAATAGTAGGTGTCAGGCTTTTATATGAATTAAAATTCTGTCTGGGTCTTTAGATTAATAAGCTGGAGTTCACTCCACGAGCGTCTGGCAGCACAAATGAACCAGCTGCTAGTTGATGAGAGACACCCAGAATTGTTAACCGAAGGCCGGACAGTCCTGATCCTCAAGGACCCCCAGAAGGGACCGGTCCCCTCTAACTACCGACCAATAACCTGCCTCAGCACCACATGGAAGCTCCTGTCAGGCATCATAGCAGCTAAGATGAAGAGGGGCACATGGGTCAATACATGAGTGGGGCACAGAAAGATATAGGCAAGAATACCCGAGGTGCAAAACACCAGCTACTGGTAAACCGAACAATCGGCCGAGACTGCAAGACCAGACTGACTAACCTGTGCACTGCCTGGATTGATTACAAGAAGGCCTATGACTGAGTGCCCCACACCTGGATCCAGGAATGCCTAGAACTATATAAGATCAACAAGACCCTGAGAGCCTTCATCAGGAACTCAATGGGGATGTGGCGCACAACACTAGAGGCCAACCTCAAGCCCATAGCACAAGTCACCATCAAGTGCGGGATCTACCAAGGAGATGCTCTGTCCCCACTGCTGTTCTGCATAGGCCTGAATCCCCTCAGTGAGATCATTGACAAGACTGGCTATGGATACTGACTACGAAATGGAACAGTTGTCAGCTACCTCTTGTACATGGATGACATCAAGCTGTGTGATGGACCGAGCAGTGAAGGAAACTTAGGCACAGGTTAAAGTCCAAAAATGATTTTTTATTTAACCCAAAAAACATAATTGGTTAACTCATGCAAAAAGAATCAAAATCTTGGGCCCATAAAAGAGGTCAAACTAACAAAACTCTACTCAAAGTTGACAACACAACTGATAACTCAAACAAACTGACCTAACTTAATGAGACAAAGGGGAAACTTAAATAGTGGCTGATCAGCCCGCAAAAACAGGAGAAGGGGTAAAACACACAAAACCTAACTAAACCAAACATAATGAACTCCAATCCCCCCCGTGGTCCTGAGTTATGGCATGAACCAATTTGTAGTCTTCCTTTAAAGCTCACTCCGCCCCTTTTCCACCTCTTGGCTCCTTAATCAAGGGAATGGAAGAGCTGCAACTACGGTAACTCAGAAAACAAAAAATTAATCATACATAACAGTGTAAACTAAAATGTGCGCACTTATTTTAGAATGCAGTGTTATGTGGATATGTGAATTAACTCTAAACCGAAACCAGTTATTTATTGTCCTATCAATAAATATCTATATTTAAAGAAAGAAATGTGAATGCAAGGTTACTTATAAGCCTCTACACTAACATGGTGATATTACCACTGTGTGGCTGTAAGTGCAGCCATCACACACTCCCCCTCTTCAGATCTCTCCCTGGGACAGCGAGAGAGACAGTCTGCAGTACAGTTATCTTTGCCGGGGATGTGGTTGATAGTGAACCGGAATGGCTGGATTGCAAGATACCATCGTGTGATCCTTCCATTTGTTTCCTTCATTCTCTCTATCCATTGAAAAGCCTTGTGGTCTGTTTCCAATATGAACTCCCGTCCGAGAAGATAATACCTAAAGGAGTCCAGGGCCCATTTGATGGCAAGTCCCTCCTTCTCGATGCCTGAGTATCGCACTTCCCTCGGAAACAGCTTGCGGCTGATGAAGGCCACTGGATGATGCTCTCCAGGCGGTCCCTGTAACAGAACAGCTCCCAATCCTCTCTCTGAGGCATCAGTCTGAAGAATGAACTTTCTCTCAAAATCAGGGCTGTGCAAGACTGGGCTCTTACTCAGAGATTGTCGTAGGTCCTGAAAAGCCATCTTAGCCTCCTCTGTCCAGGTGATCTTATTGGGACTTCGGGCACCAGTCAGATCCGTCAGAAGAGCTGCCCTGGCGGAGAAATGAGGGATAAACCGATGATAGAATCCTGCCATACCTAAAAATGATCTCAGCTGCTTTCTGGTCTCTGGCAAGGGACAGGATTCTATGGCGGTTACCTTATTGACTTGAGGTTTTATTACTCCATTTCCAATCACAAACCCAAGGTACTCAGTTTCAGCCTTGGCAATGGCACACTTAGCTGGATTAACAGTCAACCCTGCAGACTGAAGACGCCCCAATACCTTCTCCAGGTGTTTCAGGTGTTCTTCCCAGGTAGAACTGAAAATCACTATGTCATCAAGGTAGGCTGCAGCAAAATCAGACATGTCAGACAGTATCTGGTCCATCAGTCTCTGGAATGTTGCCGGGGCACCATGCAGTCCAAAGGGCATGACTTTAAACTGGAACAAGCTCCACGGGGTCCGGAAAGCAGTCAGCTCTTTTGAGCGCTTAGTCAGTGGTACCTGCCAATAACCCTTGCAGAGGTCTATTGTTGTCAGGTATCTGGCCTTCCCAAGGCACTCAACCATGTCATCAATGCGGGGAGTTGGATATGAATCAAATTGTGATATTGCATTCAGGTACCTGAAGTCTATGCAGAAACGGATACTGCCATCCTTCTTTGGCACCAGGACCACCGGGTGGCACCACTCGCTCTTCGAGGCTTCAATGATTCCTAGTGACAACATCAGGTCGATCTCCTCTTTCAACGGGATCTATAGACGCTCAGGTATCCTGTAACTCATTCTCCTCACAGAAGCTCCATCTTTCAACACAATGTCATGTTCCACAATGTCCGTTCTACCAGGATTTTCACTGAACACATCCAATTTACACAGGTTTCTCACCTGAGCCCGTCTTTCCTCAGGAAGATGGTTGAGATCCAGGTCCTGAGGAGTGGGTTTTGGCAGATACTGATCATCCACTTCCTCCTCCTCTGAAACCTCCTGGATCAGAAAGACATCTGCTTTTGGTCTCTCCACCCATTCCTTAAGCAGGTTAATGTGCAGTACTCTGCTGGAGCGGGGCTGATCTGGAATAGCGACCTTATAGGTTGTTTGTCCAAGTTTCTTTTGGATCTCATATGGCCCTTGCCACTTTGCTAACAGCTTACTGTCATCACTTGGAAGAAGCACCAGCACCTTCTCACCAGGACTGAAGGATCTTTGCCGAGCTGACTGGTCGTACCAGGCCTTCTGGTGCTGCTGTGCTTCCGCTTTGTGGGCTTGGGCCAGCTCCGTCATCTTCTCCAACCGTTCCCGCATCTGGACAACATAAGAGACAACATTGACAGCCTGTGATCTTTCTTGGTCACCCTCCCAAGTCTCCCTTAGAAGAGACAAGGGGCCTCGTACCTCATGGCGATACAATAGTTCGAAAGGTGAAAAACCTGTAGAAGCCTGGGGTACTTCTCTATATGCAAAGAGGAGGTAGGGCAGCCACTGATCCCAGTCTGTACCAGTTTCATTGACAAATTTGTGTAACATTTGTTTCAGAGTCTGATTGAAGCGCTCTGTTAGGCCATCTGTCTGAGGGTGGTATGGCGTTGTCCTCAGGCTCTTAATCCCAAGGAGCTGGTACACCTGCTTCAACAAAGTGGACATAAAGTTAGTGCCACGGTCAGTAAGAATCTCACGAGGAAAACCAACCCTTGAGAAGAACTGTATGAGACAGAGGGCGACTGCTTTGGCTTTTATTGATCTCAAAGGAAAGACCTCTGGATACTTTGTAGCGTAATCTGTCACAACCAGCATGTAACGGTTGCCTGCCTTGCTTCTTTCTAGAGGACCAACAATGTCCATTCCTAGCCGTTCAAATGGAGTGCTGATAATTGGTAGAGACTGGAGAGGAGCTCTGGAGGGGATTTTAAGAGAAGACTTCTGGCACTGAGGGCAGCTTTTACAGAACAGTGTAACATCCGAGCGCACTCCAGGCCAATGAAAATATTTTCTAATGCGGGCCATGGTTTTATGCTTTCCCAAGTGGCCAGCCCATGGAATGGAGTGTCCCAAGAAGAGCACCACCTTCTGGACTGCTCTAGGAACCACCAACTGCAATGCTGAACCCTTCTGATGATACAAAATGCCATCTTTCAGCAGAAACTCCCCCCTGCTGTTCAAATCTTGCTTAGTTCCTTGGTTCCTCTCTGCAGCTTTCTGGAACAGAGATGTTAGAGATGGATCGTCATGTTGCATTTCAATAATATTAACAGGGATTTTAAAACCCAAAGGTAACTCAGGCTCTGTGCTAGGAGCTGCTCGAACAGCAGTATGTAGAAACTTCTCTTGCCTTCTCTGTCCACATGACTTACGAGACTTCCCGGGTGCAGTCTCTATGTCCGCATCATAGAAGGGCAAGGCACAGAGTGGGTGTAGGGACTCCTCTTTCTTCTTAGCTTGAGCTCTTGTTACTGCAACATTGCATGTATGACTAGGATTCAGCAAGTCAAACAACACAGGCAGATCTCGACCCAGCACTACTGGAAATGGCAGATTCTCTGCAACACCAATATTTAGAATATACGTTTGTCCTTGTACCTTGATGTACAGATCTGCTGTTGGATATGATCTCTCATCTCCATGAATGCAGTGAACAGGGATTGTCTCCACATTAACTTTATTTGCGGGAACAAAGTCTCGGTGCACAAGAGTCTGAGTACTTCCTGAGTCAACAAGGGCCTTTAATGGTTTCCCATCAACCTCAACTAAGGTCATTTTGAAACCATTCTCAAACTCCACTTTAGGCTCCACACTTTGTCGGGGCACAAAACACATCTGAGTTATTTTTGTAGAATTCTTTTGTGTGGCCCTCCATCCCACACAAATAACAAATCACAGTCTTGGGTGGAGGTCTTGACGGCATATTGACAGACTGGCTCTTTGGAGGTTTACTCACCCCTGCTTTCTGGTAGTGAGGGACAGATTTTGAACCATCTCTCATTTTCCATGCTGTGGCTCCATGGCTGTCCTTTTTTCCGTGCCGCCACAAACACATCAGCCAGCTCTGCAGCCGCCGCTGCAGAGTTTGGATTGCGTTCTTTAATCCATGTCTGTAACTCAGGAGACAGCATTCTCAAGTATTGTTCTAAAATTAATATTTCACTAACCTCATGCACCGTTTTTCCTTTTGGCTTCTCTATGTCTCTAACTGTCCTCTATGTCTGCAATGTTGCCTTCTGGTAGTTCAATCCTCTCAGTTCTGACTACCTTCCCTCTCTTTGTTACCATTCAACTACACTTCTCCAGTCCGAACGACATTCCAATGTCATTGCTGTATAGCCTGGTAGTGTGGATCAGTGAATCGATGTCTCGTTCACTCTTGGCATACAGCTTGATGTCATCCATGTACAGGAGGTGGCTGACAACGGTTCCGTTCCGTAGCCAGTATCCGTAGCCAGTCTTGTTAATGATCTCACTGAGGGGGTTCATGCCTATGCAGAACAGCAGTGGGGACAGAGCATCTCCTTGGTAGATCCCGCACTTGATGGTGACTTGTGCTATGGGCTTGGAGTTGGCCTCTAGTGTTGTACGCCTCTAGTGTTGTACGCCACATCCCCATTACACACACACACACACACACACACACACACACACACATATATATATACACATATATATATACACATATATATACACATATATATATATATATATATGTACATTGGGTGAGTGTGCAGTAGTAGCAGCAAGCAGGTGAATTCTGTGCATTAATATGAATAGACATCTGACTATTTTACAGGATAGACAATATAAACATATTTAAAATTAAAGGAATTGAAATGTACATTGTGCCTTGGTTTAGTGTCTGGAAGCGTCCTGTCTCAGTCAATTATAGATGATCTGAGAGGGCGGGTGTGTGTGTTTAGGGCACGGATGGCTTGGGGATAGAAGCTCCTCTTGAGTCTCTCTGTCCTTGCCCGGAAGATGCGGAACCTTCTACCAGATTGCAGAAGTTGGAACAGTTTGTATATATTGAGTTCATAAATTAAGACTTTAGCTTCTGTGTATATGTTGACTCGCATACTCACATTCTAAAATACGTTATTGTGCATGAAGACTAAATATCTCATGTGGAGTAGTTTGCATTAAAACCATGCAAACTTTTTCATGGCTATAATATTGAATTAAATGTGTAGTAGTAGTATTTATTTATTGTCATTGTCAAGAACAATGAAATTGCGTTTGGGGCTTCCATACAACCCAAAAAAAGAAGAAAATAATAAATACCCCTTAAAACCCAGCCTAATCACATTTAATGCCTAATCACATTTAACAACAACAGAATTAAATGTGATTAGGCATTTTCCTACTCCTCTTTGAGTAGGAAATTGGAAAAATCCTCCTCAGTATCTCACTCTTTTCTTTCCACTAGGTGGAAACTCTGATGTTTTTAGAAAATAAAAGAGGACTAAAAGTTAGAAAGCAATCACTTTCCACTTTTGAGTTGAACTCCTGTATACAATCACAATTAATGTCTTTTAATAAGACTCATATTTCTGATTTCCTTTCTACTTTGTCCTTTGTTCCTTTCATTGCACTCAAAGCTGCAGCACTCCCACTGGTAAAATATGAGTGCACAGTTTCTCATGGGTTTGAATTTGGGAGGCAGTGTAAACAGAGCTTGTTGACTGCTAAGCAAAGAGAAAGAATACTAAGTTGTTTAAAATTCAGATGGTGAGGATTTTTGCTAAATGCTGTAAACCGCTGAAAAAAACTCAAATCAAAGTCCTTGTGTGTTTTTTGTGTGCCAGAATCAGTGTCAGAACCTGCCTTCAGGTTAAATTAGGAAACAGACAATTTTCAATTGTGAATATGATTAATTTTTCTTTCTTTTTTTTTCTTTTTTTTTTTTACATTGAAATAGTGTTAGCAGATCATTAATGACTTGTTTAGCCAGCAGTTCTGTACTTTCGTTAAAACCTTTTCAAGACAAATTAGGTTAGAGATGCAGGGGCAAAAAGTGAAAAGAAGATAAACAATGTCATTAATTTATAATACTAGTACATCAATGTATGCTATTGTTCAGCCTATTCCTGCTACTGGCTGGGTGACATGATGATATGATAATATGTGATACAGATAACCTTCCAAAGCTTAAGCTGTCTGCCCTTTGTGGCTGCTTGACTTGTGGTCTTATAGTAGTAGTTGGCAGACAATGAAACAAATACAGGCACAGAATTTTGTATGTTATATTGAAGTAATATTTATTTGTCCAAGTGACAAAATTTTAAAGAATCAGCCTCATACAAACTGTCTTTTGTACAAGACTGTAAACAATAGTTGCTGTAAATATGGATATTTTAAAATAGAAATCTGTACGGATTGATTTTTGTAGCCAGTTTGAAGCGGCATTATTAGAAATGCAGGTTGCTGGTTGACGTTGTCAGGAAACATTGTGTGGCAGGCACAACAGGAAAAATGGGTAACAATGGGAAACTAGAAATATGGATAAACTCAAGATCGTAAGAAATCTGAACTAGGAAACATAAGATACAGAGAGAACATAAAGACAAATAAAGATTCAAAAAACCATTAATTCAAAACACTGGGTCAACAGACCACGTACCCTAACAGATGTGAGTGTGACTGACTGTCTGTTTCTCCCTATGGGAGAGCCTCTTGATCTCCATTATACGCTGGGATTAAGATAGGTTAAAAGCAAAAAAAAAAAATACATGTGTTGAAAACTGTGTTAAACAAAACCTTTTTTTTTCCCCTTTGGCCTAATGCATGTAAATGTACTCATATTAATTTAGTACTTTTATAGTTTGAGCCCTCTAAGTAGATAATACTACCCACTCACGCATGTATTCATAAAATTCTTGGCAGTAAATTACTTTAATTGCTTGAGGGGAAGCTACAGTGGAAGCGTGTCTATCATGCTGTTTTTGAGGATTCTTTAGAAAAGTTTAGTCATATGTCTGCACTAGAATCTGGTTGAGGAAGTTTACTTTCTGTGGCCATTATTGATTAAACCCATACTTTAAAATTAGTGCATCATATTAAATCAATGCTACAAGGGTTTTTATTGTATGTTTTCTGTGTACATTGCATAAAAAATGTGCATTTTATTTGATTATACACTGTGCCATATATGCGCCAACACTGGAGAACATGCACCCCATGCTTTTCTATTGCTCTTTTCCTCTATAGTGCCATAAATGCCCCAAGGATGCCATTGACCCTACTGCTGCCACTGAAGTGGAAGTGACTGATGGTGCAACAAAAACTGTGACAGCGTAAATGGAGCTGATTCGTTCAGTTGCAAAGCAGTGAGCTCCTGTTACACTGCCACCATTCAAAACACTTAAAATGTTGAATTTCCAGCTCTAGAGTGCAGAACTGAGGCTACTGAAAGTTAAAACTCCCAACTCACATGATGGACAATTGGCAGCCCAAAGCAGTTTGCACATTTTCTTTTTTTAACCATTAAGTCACTTACTTCATATGGCTTTGGCCTTTGTACATTCTCAGCAGGATTGAAACACCTATTATGAAAATACAGCAGATGTGTCATTCCGTGGAAACATTCAAACATCAGTCATCAGCTCCTGTATCAAAGCAGTATTCTTTGACTGCGGAAAGCATTCGGTTGTAATTGCAACCGACCACAACGATCCAGTTTCAGCCCATTATTTCAATCAGTTTTGAATATCACAAAGTGTGTGGGTAGATCAACAAAAGAAACCTGACGCTGCACAGTAAGTGCATTTGCATATTGAAAATAAGTCTTGTTCTAAGCTTACATAATTTCTGAGAACATAATTGCTATTCCAATTTCAGCGTGTCGCATCAGAATATTACTTCACAATTACATGATAAAATGCACATTAGAAATTGTGTTTCTAGTTTTTTTCTGTTTCTATGTTATGACTGGTTGCCTGTCTCTCTGTATGGGGGACCTCTCTACTACTTTTTAAAAGTAATACAGTGATTCTTAATAAATAAATAAAAAAACAACACATATCGTTTCTATTGAACTTGCTTACTATTATTAGTGTATAATCTAAAAGTAATCGTATTAAATTCAGCTGCACAATCCCCTCTCTCTACACTGTGTCATACCAGAAGTTCAGCTTTTATAAGCATCAGCACATTTTTGAATCATAAATGTAGCATGCAATAGAGTACATGTTTTTAGTTCAAAGAAACAGGGAAAAAATAAATTAATAAATACAAATTTGTCATTTAAAAAAATAAGTCTATACGTAGTGGGGAGGGGTTGATCATATAAAGTATGTTTTTGTGATTTCCATGAGTACTCCCTCATGGAAATCACTGAATCTTAAAAATAACCCTACTTTCAGTGTTGTTTTTGTTCCTTCACAGGTGTGCACTCGGGGATGTTGTCACACACACAGCATGGCTTAATCGGTCAAGTATACTGTATGCTGGAGAAGACAAGTGGTCGATTGATCCCAGAGTGAGTTTGGTGACTCTTAATCAAGAGGAGTTCACCATCAAGATTGAAAATGTGGACATGACAGATGAAGGACAGTATGTGTGTGCAATCCAGACAAGCAGTCGACCAAGAACCACCTCAGTTCACATCCTCGTCCAAGGTAATGACGCCAAGATAAAGACAGCTACAGCTGCTGATATGATACTAAATTCAACAATGAGTCCTATGTGAAATTCTAGTAAATTATTGTTTTTTCCGAATGTGCTACAAGCAATGAGTCTCTGGTAATCATAAAAAAATTTTATTTCCTGAACTTATACAGACACCATAACTTATGCCTGCTGCAAATTAGTTTTTTTGTTCATGACTATTGCAATTTTAAGCCATTCTTCCTTGAATGTGACTTCAAGCTAAGATATTTTTAGAACCTCTTGCACACATCCATTTTTTTTGTTTTCTTCTTGTTTTGCTAGTATACTATCTATGACTTCTATCTAAAGCACCAGCATAGCAGAGCTGAAGTGGGGAAAAAAAACATATAGAGTCAAAACAGGCCTTCAGTCCCTCTCTTAAATCTCATTTTCTCATTCATCGCTCCACTGGAGCAATGAGATGCCAAATGCCTTGCTCAAGGAATGAGAGGGGAGTGTGTTTCTCATCCGCTATATTAGGTAAGGTTAATGGAGAATACCAGGTGTTAAGATGCTTAGGTTATAATGATGTGTGGAGTTGTGATAGTCTCCTAATGGAATTCAGAACACATTGAGGTGCATTGGATTGTATACACACAGTGCAATGGGGCAGTTTAGAGCTATTTGATATGCAGATATGTAGCATGCATATATGTGTGTATGTGTGTGTATATATATATATATATATATATATATATATATATATATATATTAGGGGTGCAACGATACACAAAATTCACGGTTCGGTTCGATACTTTGGTGTCACGGTTCGATATTTTTTCGATACAAAAAAATGTTCATGCCTTTTTAATTTGTCATTTATTAAAATTATAAATATATATTTTAACTCAAAAGTACAGTTTTTAAATTTAACCCTAACCCTTGTGCGCGTTTTTTATTTTGACAGCGAATGCGCACCTGCGGACCACTTATGTGCAGCCCTGGTTATTTAGCTCGTCATATTGCAGCCACAGAAATTCTTTTGTCCATGAAACCATAAAGCTGCACTTTCTTTTTGCCTTATAGTCTGATTTGTCATAACTTCTCCGTTTTGTGGTAAGCTTTTCTTTGGCTGTCACTTCTTCACCCCGACCTGTCTTATTTGGCTCAGCAGAACTAAAATATATATACTGCTGCTTTTACACACGCACTCACATAAGCTCAGCGATTCTCTGCACGATCAACCTCTCACATGTTTAAGCTTGCTGCGGGAGATTTCACTTGTCATGTTTGCATAGTAAGCTAACGATTAATAAGACGATGTCAGAGGAATTGGTGCACAAATTATCATCACTCACAGATCAGTGCTGTCGCTCTCTATACACAGTTAGCACGATTGCAAAGTGAAAGCAAAAAAACAAGCGCAAATTCAAACGCGACTTCAATATGTCACATATTGACAGTGGCTCACCGATGCCAATGACATAATTACCCAGCTACATTTCTGAAAGAATGCAAAAGCATTGACATATATTTTTCCTTCCTACAATAGCCCGACGGGCAGGGTAGCCCGTCTGAAAAAAATCGCTAGCCTCAGGACGTCGGGCTAGCGATTTTGCGAGCCCTGTATCTGATTGAGGAATCACTCATCTTTGGAAAATAGAGTTTATTACAGAGAAATGGCTCTTTCCAAAATAAAAGCTATACTATCCGCTTCTTCTGGGCTATATTCTCAGCAGCATAAGGAGAATCATGTGCTAACAGCTGTCTAAATGACTCGGCTAAAGTTGGTAGCATGCTTGTTGTTTTTGTCTTTGCACTAGGATGATGTCGGCGTAAATGTGCAGTCATATTCGTTGTGTTCCCACTAGTGCTTTCAGGTTAATCTCGTTGAAATGACCTTAACGCCACAACACGGCAAATCTCCGTTAACGAGCTACCGCCGATCGCCCCGTGCATGGGGCTAGACGGCCAACACGTTAACGAGCTAACTGCGCTAACACACTAGTTCCCACCCATGTAATTAAGCATTGCGTGGCACATCCAACATACTGTTTTACTTTAGTCCATGACTCGCTTACCTTCAGGGTCATACGTCACATGAAAACCAAAATAATTCCAAACGCCAGATCTGAATGAGAGTGGGGGAGGTCCATCTTGCAAGGAGAGCTTAACTTCTGTCTCGCTAGCTTGCCCTGCGCTCTTCCTTCTGACGATGCTGTCTGTGTTGAGCGCTCAGTGGATCTGCGCTCGACAGTGCAGCCTAGGCGGAGTAGTCGAACGCAGATTCACTGAGCGCTCAACACAGACAGCATCGTCAGAAGGAAAGTTGATAAAATAAATTACAAATGTTGTATTGTTCGATACATATGCGTACCGAACCGAAAGCACTGTATCGAACGGTTCAATATCGATACGAATATCGTTGCACCCCTAATATATATATATATATATATATATATATGTGTGTATATGTATGTATGTATATATATATGTGTGTGTGTGTATATATGTGTGTGTATATATATATATATATATATATATATATATATATATACCAGAGGTGTGGACTCGAGTCACATGACTTGGACTCGAGTCAGACTCGAGTCATTAATTTTATGACTTTAGACTTGACTTGAAAAAATGTTCTAAGACTTGTGACTTGACTTGGACTTTTACACCAATGACCTGGGACTTGAATTGGACTTGAACCGGTTTACTTGAAAAGACTTGATATTTCACCCCAAATATAAAATTTAAAATGCATATTATATAGAGATTGAAAATGTGACGTCATTCAGGGGTAAAACCGCAAAGGATTCTGGGAACTCGTGGCAAGAGGTACTAGCGCACGCAGGCTTTCAATTGAAATCACAGCGATAAAAAAGAAACACAAAAATGGCAAGAAGCCGTTGTGTTATTAACTGCAATAGCCGGTCGCATGACAGCCACGGAAAGCCGACGGGTAAAGAGATCGGTTGTTATCGGATTACGTCGTTGAAGAGAAATTGTTCGAGCCATGTTTCCGAAGTAACAAAGAGGCGACGGGTGGCCTGGATTGCAGCCATTCAAAGACCAAATATAACGTCCCAGAACACTCCAGCTCACAGGTTAGTCTGCTGTTGTAGTTAATGCGTCATTTTTCTTAACATAATTGGTGATATAGGTTACAAGCAAGTCTGGCGCTGAAAAGAAATTGTCGCGCTATGCTCCTTTGTTTATTGTGCATAAATAGTGAATTGTCCTGACACAATATTGCGTTTCGCTTCTGTTATTATGGTACAGTGACAAAAACATAATTCACAGGATAAAACAAGTTTTTTGTATCACTAATTGCCCAGTACGATTACAGCATACAGTATTATTGTCACTGCTACATTTCTGTGATGCGTACCAGAAATTATTTCCACTGCTAATTAATTACCGTTGAGCTTAAAGGTCCTATTAATAAACGGTTAACGATTGTGTATTTATGAAGACGATTTGTGAGACTGGTAAACTTATGATACGTACGATGGTCTTTCGTTCTACACGGTGCATTTCAAGGTCCTGTACCCATCCGGCGGTAAACTGTACCTGGGCTTGTTGCAGTGACCTGAAGTTACTATCGTGCCAAACTAGGTATCCCCGACAGAATTTGTTTCCCCTGCGTCGGGAGCACACGCTGGACTGTCCAAATCACAGACAAACAGTATCCCGCATTGTTGATTTTTAGTTTACAAACACTTCTTATAATGACTAACTACTCCTGACATTTTTGAGATCTTAGCTCTTTATACAACGAAGTTATAGTGGGATACAAATAATATCAGGCTGGTCCTGCCACAATTTATTCCCCCTGTGTAAATCACGGACAAACAGTATCCCACATTGCTGATTTTTCGTTCACAAACACTTCTTATTATGACGCATTTCTCCTGAAACTTTGGAGGATTTAGCTCTTTATATAATAAAGTTACAGGAGAATAAAAATAGTTATTAGCCAAAATGTTTATGGTTTATTAAAATAATCCCATCTGATACCCCGTGAGCAATAAATATATAATTTTCTGTTGTAACCCTCAAACTGAATGGTAATGTAATGATACTAATTTTTCACAAAATGAAAACATCAGTACTTCCTGCGTGCTCCCAGCACAGGGGAAACAAATTCTGTCGGGGATACCTACTTTGGCACGACACCGGTCCTACAACCGCATCCAAGAATAACATGCAGCTTATCTCAGAACTGTCGGTGAAAATTATTCTTGGAGCTAGGTTTAATTGAGCTGCATTTTAAAGAGGTGCAATTTCACAATTTGTTCACTATTTTGTCATGTGTTGAGAAAAACACAGATTTAAAAATTACATGGTCTAATATTTACATTTAGCATATAACTGCAACATTCTTTTTTCGTTTTTTTTTTTTTTTTAAAGACTCGAAAGGACTTGAAATTCAAAATTTCAGACTTGTGACTTGACTCGGACTTTTACACCAGTGACTTGAGACTCGACTCTGACTTGCCTGACATTACTTGAGACTTGACTTGAGACTTGAGGATAAAGACTTGAGACTTACTTGAGACTTGCAAAACAATGACTTGGTCCCACCTCTGGTATATACATATATATGTATATATATGTATATGTATGTGTATATATGTATATATATATGTATATATATGTATATTATATATGTATATGTATGTGTGTATATATATATATATATATGTATATATATATATATATATATATATATATATATATATATATATATATTAGGGGTGCAACGATACACAAAATTCACGGTTCGGTTCGGTTCGATACTTTGGTGTCACGGTTCGATATTTTTTCGATACAAAAAAATGTTCATGCATTTTTAATTTGTCGTTTATTAAAATTATAAATATATATTTTAACTCAAAAGTACAGTTTTTAAATTTAACCCTAACCCTTGTGCGTGTTTTTTATTTTGACAGCGAATGCGCACCTGCGGACCACTTATGTGCAGCCCTGGTTATTTAGCTCATCATATTGCAGCCACAGAAATTCTTTTGTCCATGAAACCATAAAGCTGCACTTTCTTTTTGCCTTATAGTCTGATTTGTCATAACTTCTCCGTTTTGTGGTAAGCTTTTCTTTGGCTGTCACTTCTTCACCCCGACCTATCTTATTTGGCTCAGCAGAACTGAAATGCTTTTACACACGCACTCACATAAGCTCAGCGATTCTCTGCGCGATCAACCTCTCACATGTTTAAGCTTGCTGCGGGAGATTTCACTTGTCATGTTTGCATAGTAAGCTAACGATTAATAAGACGATGTCAGAGGAATTGGTGCGCAAATTATCATCACTCACAGATCAGTGCTGTCGCTCTCTATACACGATTGCAAAGTGAAAGCAAAAAAACAAGCGCAAATTCAAACGCGACTTCAATATGTCACATATTGACAGTGGCTCACCGATGCCAATGACATAATTACCCAGCTACATTTCTGAAAGAATGCAAAAGCATTGACATATATTTTTCCTTCCTACAATAGCCCGACGGGCAGGGAAGAGATAGATTTTGGTAGCCCGACTGAAAAAAATCGCTAGCTCCGGGACGTCGGGCTAGCGATATTGCGAGCCCTGTATCTGATTGAGGAATCACTCATCTTTGGAAAAGAGAGTTTATTACAGAGAAATGGCTCTTTCCAAAATAAAAGCTATACTATCCGCTTCTTCTGGGCTATATTCTCAGCAGCATAAGGAGAATCATGTGCTAACAGCTGTCTAAATGACTCGGCTAAAGTTAGTAGCATGCTTGCTTTTTTTTGTCTGCTTCCACTTGTCTTTGCACTAGGATGATGTCGGCGTAAATGTGCAGTCATATTCGTTGTGTTCCCACTAGTGCTTTCAGGTTAATCTCATTGAAATGACCTTAACGCCACAACACGGCAAATCTCCGTTAACGAGCTACCGCCGATCGCTCCGTGCATGGGGCTAGACGGCCAACACGTTAACGAGCTAACAACAAGCATGCTACTAACTTTAGCCGAGTCATTTAGACAGCTGTTAGCACATGATTCTCCTTATGCTGCTGAGAATATAGCCCAGAAGAAGTGGATAGTATAGCTTTTATTTTGGAAAGAGATATTTCTCTGTAATAAACTCTCTTTTCCAAAGATGAGTGATTCCTCAATCAGATACAGGGCTCGCAATATCGCTAGCCCGACGTCCCCGGGCTACCAAAATCTATCTCTTCCCTGCCCGTCGGGCTATTGTAGGAAGAAAAATATATGTCAATGCTTTTGCATTCTTTCAGAAATGTAGCTGGGTAATTACAGTGGGGCAAAAAAGTATTTAGTCAGCCACCGATTGTGCAAGTTCCCCCACCTAAAATTATGACAAAGGTCAGTAATTTGCACCAGAGGTACACTTCAACTGTGAGAGACAGAATGTGAAAAAAAAATCCATGAATCCACATGGTAGGATTTGTAAAGAATTTATTCGTAAATCAGGGTGGAAAATAAGTATTTGGTCAATAACAAAAATACAACTCAATACTTTGTAACATAACCTTTGTTGGCAATAACAGAGGTCAAACGTTTACTATAGGTCTTTACCAGGTTTGCACACACAGTAGCTGGTATTTTGGCCCATTCCTCCATGCAGATCTTCTCGAGAGCAGTGATGTTTTGGGGCTGTCGCCGAGCAACACGGACTTTCAACTCCCGCCGCAGATTTTCTATGGGGTTGAGGTCTGGAGACTGGCTAGGCCACTCCAGGACTTTCAAATGCTTCTTACGGAGCCACTCCTTTGTTGCCCGGGCGGTGTGTTTTGGATCATTGTCATGTTGGAAGACCCAACCTCGTTTCATCTTCAAAGTTCTCACTGATGGAAGGAGGTTTTGGCTCAAAATCTCACGATACATGGCCCCATTCATTCTGTCCTTAACACGGATCAGTCGTCCTGTCCCCTTGGCAGAAAAACAGCCCCATAGCATGATGTTTCCACCCCCATGCTTCACAGTAGGTATGGTGTTCTTGGGATGCAACTCAGTATTCTTCTTCCTCCAAACACGACGAGTTGAGTTTATACCAAAAAGTTCTACTTTGGTTTCATCTGACCACATGACATTCTCCCAATCCTCTGCTGTATCATCCATGTGCTCTCTGGCAAACTTCAGACGGGCCTGGACATGCACTGGCTTCAGCAGCGGAACACGTCTGGCACTGCGGGATTTGATTCCCTGCCGTTGTAGTGTGTTACTGATGGTGACCTTTGTTACTTTGGTCCCAGCTCTCTGCAGGTCATTCACCAGGTCCCCCCGTGTGGTTCTGGGATCTTTGCTCACCGTTCTCATGATCATTTTGACCCCACGGGATGAGATCTTGCGTGGAGCCCCAGATCGAGGGAGATTATCAGTGGTCTTGTATGTCTTCCATTTTCTGATGATTGCTCCCACAGTTGATTTTTTCACACCAAGCTGCTTGCCTGTTGTAGATTCACTCTTCCCAGTCTGGTGCAGGTCTACAATACTTTTCCTGCTGTCCTTCGAAAGCTCTTTGGTCTTGGCCATGGCGGAGTTTGGAGTCTGACTGTTTGAGGCTGTGGACAGGTGTCTTTTATACAGATGAGTTCAAACAGGTGCCATTCATACAGGTAACGAGTGGGGGACAGAAAAGCGTCTTACAGAAGACGTTACAGGTCTGTGAGAGCCAGAGATTTTCCTTGTTTGAGGTGACCAAATACTTATTTTCCACCCTAATTTACGAATAAATTCTTTACAAATCCTACCATGTGGATTCATGGATTTTTTTTTTTTCACATTCTGTCTCTCACAGTTGAAGTGTACCTCTGGTGCAAATTACTGACCTCTGTCATCATTTTAAGTGGGGGTACTTGCACAATCGGTGGCTGACTAAATACTTTTTTGCCCCACTGTATGTCATTGGCATCGGTGAGCCACTGTCAATATGTGACATATTGAAATCGCGTTTGAATTTGCGCTTGTTTTTTTGCTTTCACTTTGCAATCGTGCGAACTATGTATAGAGAGCGACAGCACTGATCTGTGAGTGATGATAATTTGTGCACCAATTCCTCTGACATTGTCTTATTAATCGTTAGCTTACTATGCAAACATGACAAGTGAAATCTCCCGCAGCAAGATTAAACATGTGAGAGGTTGATCGTGCAGAGAATCGCTGAGCTTATGTGAGTGTGTGTGTAAAAGCAGCAGGATATATATTTTAGTTCTGCTGAGCCAAATAAGACAGGTCAGGGTGAAGAAGTGACAGCCAAAGAAAAGCTTACCACAAAACGGAGCAGTTATGACAAATGAGACTATAAGGCAAAAAAGTGTAGCTTTATGGTTTCATGGACAAAATAATTTCTGTGGCTGCAATATGACGAGCTAAATAACCAGGGCTGCACATAAGTTGTCCGCAGGTGCGCATTCTCTGTCAAAATAAAAAACACGCACAAGGGTTAGGGTTAAATTTAAAAACTGTACTTTTGAGTTAAAATATATATTTATAATTTTAATAAATGACAAATTAAAAAGGCATGAAAATTTTTTTTGTATCGAAAAAATATCGAACCGTGACACCAAAGTATCGAACCGAACCGAACCGTGAATTTTGTGTATCGTTGCACCCCTAATATATATGTATATATATGTGTATATATATATATATATATATATATATATATATATATATATATATATATATATATATATA